>NC_133932.1:28396179-28618679 GCF_031877795.1 Strix aluco | reverse complement strand
GAGCCCTGAGGAACACTGCTGGTGACCAGTCACCAGCCAGATGTAGCCTCATTCATTACAGCCCTTTCAGCCCTGTTGTTCAGCCAGTTCTTCAGCCAGTGTACCATGTACCTGTTCATCTCCCAGTTGGACGACTTGTTCAGAAGGATGCTGTGATGGACAGTATCAAAAGCCTTACTAAAGTTCAGATAAAGTACATCTGCCACCTTCCATCATACACTAGGTGGGTAACCCCATGTTGACTGTGCCTGATGATTGTATTGTTGTTTAAATGTCTTTTAACAGCACCCAGTATGATTTTATCCATATTTTTTCCAGGTACCGAGATTAGACTAACAGCTCTTTAGTTTTCTGTGACTTCTCTCACACCCTTCTTGTAAATTGGAACAACATTGACAAGCTTCCAGTCAGCAGGGACCTTCCCAGACTCCCAAGACTTTTGGTAGATGATTGAAAGGGGTCCTGCTGTAACATCTGCTATCTCCTTCAGTACTCTGGGGTGAAATTCATCAGGCATGATGTACTTATGAGCATTCAACTGGTACAAATGGTCCCTTACAATTTCAGTCCCTTACAGTTTTCCTGCTATGGACTCTAAGAGATGGTAAAAACATTTGTTTCACCATTGTGAAACTCATAGAACACTGTATGTATATGGTACATAGTAACCTATTCAAAACAGTGAGGTTAAACAGCAGAGAAAAACCTCTTATTTATCTTGGAACCCTCTAAACAGAGGGAAGATTTTTCCTTCTTTAGGGATTACTCAGTGTATAAAAGCTTCTAGACATGTGAAGCAGAGGGGATGAGAGAAAGACAACTTCCAGGAAAACTGCAAGCAGAGTGTAAAAGGGGGAAAGTCCTAAGAAACACAAGGAGTGTTTTTAAAGACAAGTCTTAAAGGAAATGGGGGAAAAGAGACCTTTCCTGAGAAATATGAAGCTCTTTGTAGTGTCTTCTAATCAATATGTTATGGCAAGTTGGTGTCCCCTTAGGCTCCTTTTCTCCAGGCTAAACAACCCCAGTTCCCTCAGCTGCTCCTCATAAGACTTGTTCTCCAGTCCCTTCACCAGCTTCATTGCTCTTGTATTGGACACGCTCCAGCACCTCAATGTCTTTCTCGTAGTGAGGAGTCAAAAACTGAACACAGTGTTCAAGGTGCAGCATCACCAGTGCCGAGTACAGGGGGACGATCACTCCCCTAGTCCTACTGGCCACATTATTTCTGATACAAGCCAGGATGCCATTGGTCTTCTTGACCACCTGGGTACACTGCTGGCTTATATCCAGTTGGTTGTCGAAAAACACCCCCAGATTCTTTTCCACCAGGCAGCTTTCCAGCCGCTCGTTCCCAAGCCTGTAGAGTTGCTTGGGGTTGTTGTGACCCAAGTGCAGGACCCTGCTTTTGTTCTTGTTGAACCTCATACAATTGACTTTAGCCACTGTTCCAGCCTGTCTAGATTCCTCTGTAGAGCCTTCGTACCCTTAGGCAGATCAACACCCTACCCAGCATGGTGTCAGCTGCCAACTTACTGAAGGAGCACTTGATCCCCTCATCCAGAAAATTGATAAAGATATTAAACAGAACTGGATAAAGATATTAAACAGAACAGGAAAGTCATGCCAGCAGCATACTTCTTTCATAAATATTTAAGATAGTGGAAGTGTTACTCTGATCAAATTACTTTTTTTAACTGGTAAATTTTTTTGGCTTTGTTTGCCGCTTTATTTTAAACCATTTAAAATAGATGAGTTTGTCTATTTAAGGATCATCATTTAAGAAGTAGCTGCCCCTTGCGCACATAAGATATGTGTGACAATGAGGTGGATGTACCTCATAACTTAAATCTCAATAATTTGGCCTTAAACATATTGTTAACAAACATTTTATGCTTAAATGTGTTGCACATTGCTTACAACAAAAAAGATAAGAAGGATGTTTAGATGTATAAAGTTTTTAAGAGCTGTAGATGTCACTGTGTTTCAGACAATCTATAAAGTCATTAAAGTAGTATGTGATTAAAATCTCTGCTTTTATGAGAACTGATTAAATGGATTCCATGTCTATTTTTTTGTTATCTATTTCAATTATTATCCATTTTAATCATTATTATCATCAAGAACATATTCAGATTCAAATTTCTGTTACCTTCACAACAATAGAATGACAAATTGGAATCATAGTCCTTCAGTCAGAACTGTTTACTGCGCTTCATTAGAGCTACATTGTACAGGGGAAAAGAAGTGAGGAATCATGACAGGAATTTTTCTATTCTGTGTCCTACAGTCCTGTTTAGTATAATCCATTAAACAACTGACACCACTGTAGTACCTGTGTTTGCTCACTACTTGCCTGTAATCATTTTCTCTTTTAAGAGGCAGATGAAAGTTCTTTTTTACCTTTGGCATCTCATGGCATATCCAGGCTTAAAAAGTTTATGTTTCCTTCAGCTATTAGATTGTTTTAGAAAATATGCTCTTCTTCCTCAGATCAAGGTTTTTTATTTGTCACTGCAGAGACTATTCCTATGTTCATACGGCTGGACGTTACAAGAATTGTGTATAAATGACTCTTGAATTATTTAAGCTCAACACAGTTTAGGAACACTTCATTTTTAAGACCTTTAAAGACAGGTAAAATACTATGTTATTTTCTGGTTTAAAACCTTGAATACTTTCATTTTTTTTACATTTGAATCTAAATGACTAAAAAAGGAAAGAAAGTCTGTAACTATTAGCAATTTACAGAACCTCCAAGACATCAAGGATACACTTAATGCTTACTTTTCAAAAAACAGTTATCTATCAAACTGACTGTGTAACCTGTGCCAGAGGTAGCCCATCCTCCTGCCTACAGAGCATCTGAAAAAGGTATGTCTAAAGATTGGAAAAAACGTCCTTGAACCTACTCTCCACAAACATACACAGTGCCTACAAGAAAGTTTTGGGTAGTCTACCTGAGGTCTTAGATCTATGATGGCTATGTGCGCTACTCTTCCATGAGGGCCCAGAAAGATTTAGCCCAACAGAGAAACACAGCAAGGGGCAAGTCTCTAGAATTTTATAAGTGCTATTGACACTGAAGCTTGCAAGCCTACATACATTTCTGCCACTGACATTGCTAACTTAAGCAGTTCTTGCTGTTCTGGTTTCTTACTTATGTCCTTGTGTCTTCCTGTCACTAGTAATGAAAAATCACATTTCAACCTAGCAAAGTGATCCATCTTGTGTACTGCTTTTTTTTTTTTTTTTTTAAGAAATCTTTTGCCAATTAAGGCATAGAGGAATTTCATTCCTATTACAGCAGTAGGCAGGTTTGTGTCTGTCTAATATTCTGCAATAAGAAATAAAGTGCTGCTGCTGCTTTTTTTTTTTTTTTTTCCTTAGATCAGTGATGGGATGGTAGTGACCTTCTGCAATTATCAAGTTTGGCTGAGAGGTACTCAGGAAGGTGAAAGAGAATGTCTTTTAAAAACTCTCCTTGAGGGACTGGGATGGGATGTGTGAATGTATGATCTGAAGATATTAATGTGCCTTTATCAACTATATTGAAACTTACTTTTTTTTCTCCTGGAATGTTTTTCACATGATACCTTCTGTAGGTCATCACATATCTCACTTTTCAGCATGCAGGCACTCTGCATGAAGAAGGAACAATGGGACTTTCCCCAGGTCTCATTTCTAGAAACACCTATGTCCAGAGGTGCTGGCATCTGTGATATCCATGCTCATGGATCTCCTAGTGGCCAGCTTCTGGCATAGCCACCCTTACAGTTTTCAGGTGTAAGTAATTTTGAAATTACTTGCTCTCTCTTTACAATAGGAGGTATCAATCTGAATACAAATCCTGCACTGTGTTTTACCCCATCTCAGAATTACACCTCAGATATACCATGATTAATTCGACATTATCTTTCTGCACTTGATTTCTTGGGCACGTGGACACATGTGGCAGTATTTCTGAGCCCGAAAGGTTTGGGATGAAGAAATACTTTAGAAATTGCAGTCCATCCATGCAATGCAGAACTTCACACAAACATCTACAGAAATGTTCAACATGAATGCATGAGTGTTGGAGATTGGCTGTGAAGCCCTAGGAAAGAGTTTCTGACTCATCAAGCCATCAGGCCATAATAAAGTCTCACCACATATGCATCTTGTGCTGGTGCAGTGGGGGAGGCAGGGATCATACTAATTTTGTAGACCTATTTAGATACACACAGTATTGTATTCCACAAACTTAAAACCAGGATGGCAGCCATATCTAGACGTAGTCCCACCACAGAGAAATTTCTAGGTGGTTATCATGAAACAGCACAAGCTTATTTTAAGTTTAGGGGTTACCTTAAACATAAAAGCATGCAAAACTGAAGTCAAGACAGTAGATGGAAAAACAATATTAGACCCTAAATCTGCTCTTTTCACCATTTATTTTGTGCAGCAGAATATGCTTTGAAGTCTTGAACAGTTTCTGACTTTTTTGGTGTTACACAAGATTCTTCATTTTGTTCTTTAAAATATTTATATAGGATATGAGTAGATATAATTATGTATCATAGAAAACATGTGCTTTTGGATATTTGCTATCTTTCATATAGTAACCCCTCCACAGAAAATTTCTATTTCAACATTTATAAGACTATTTTATCAATATCCTTCTTATTTTGACATCACAGTGAAGACCTGCTTAAGTTAATGAGGTGGATGCGGTTTAGAGAACAACTTAATAACATAAATTTTAAAATAGAAGGGACACAGTCCAAATCATGATCATTCCCTGATGAGAAAAATATGCATTACTGAAAAAGCTAAGCTTACTGAATCACCAATGAATTTATAATGCTCTGCATAATGAGCCTTAGGTTTTTGCAACAGTGCTAAGATTTTATCCTTTAACTCAGCTTTGCAATATTTCATTTTCATATGTGTCTTCCTTAAATGCACGTATAAAAGTGCAAGACTAGACTCCATATTTACACAATAGACTTGTCTGTTTTCAATGGGAAGGAAAAATCACTACATAATGTTCCAGAGACATATCTAAGAAGATTTTGAGTGTTACATGCCATTATAACTTAAAGTTCTTTACACAGAAGAGCGTTCCGCTGTGGGAAATGATGGCAGTGAGATAAAGGTGTCAGCTGAGGTCAGCAAGACTACTCAGAAGACTAGAATGTCTTCAATGTCTTGATAAATCGAGTCCATAGCATTTTTTAATTTAAAACAACTATAGCAAAGAAATTTCCCTTAGGTACAACTACACAGTGATCTCATGCAGTCTGTTACACTGTGATATTCTCTTAGTTGCCAAGCAGCCAAGAATGAGTGTAAAAATAAAAGCTTCAGACAAAAAAAAACACTAACTTTTTTTTTTTTAAATATTTGAAGTAAGCTAGAAGAGCTAATATAAGTACTGAAACAGGCATACTACAATACATCTCCAGTCAACTTCACCTCCCACTTAATTAGTAGAAAGCAGAACGAAACTTTAAATCTAGTTTTATGAAATAATATTTAGGTGTTCAAGATAGGCTTAATTTTTCTCCCTTTCAATGTAAGAAACATATGTGTTATACAAGAAAATAAAAATGATGTTTTCTTTTGCCCTGAATATGTTGGCAATCCAACATTAGGCCTTCTCATGTTCTTCCCAGGTCTGAGTTTTTTCTTCAAAGCCTGGTATTTTACAATATACATAACTGTTCCTACTTTCTGCTCTTTCAAGTTGTCTTCTTTTTGCTGTTATAGAAAAATATATTCTGGAACAAAAATAATTCTTGTCTTTATTTTGAGACTTAAAAAAAAGTAAAATTCTTTAGATCTTGTCTTCAGTGTCTACTCAAGGAGTTAGTTAATTTAGTCCTCCTTTTTTAAAATCACAATTTCAATGAAAAATAGCAGAGTTCAAGTATATCTGCACAGCTTTCAATTACAATAACAGATTGAGAGTACTTACTATTGCAAGTGCTCTTGTTCAATCTACCTTATTTGGAGCACAAAAAAATTGCATAAATGATATAATGACCAGTGTTAAGGCTGTTGGAACAAAGAAAAAGGAATCAAGCTTCTGACAGGAAAGGTGTGATATAACTGCTCTGATAGAGCAAAAACAAGTAATAATTTAATTTTAAGTGGTAAGATATCACAGAGCAGGGTTTTGTTCAATTTATGTTAATTTGCTGTGAATTTATTATACATATCACAAAAATGAAGATGATCTCCAAACAATAGCAAGGTCCTACTAGGTGCTTCATGGTCACAGAATAGACTAAATTCTCCCAAGAGAATTGTACTCTGTGTCAAGAGTTTGTACTCTAAACTGACAAACCAAAGGCAATAGGATACCTCAGAAAACACAGTTGAGGTGGGAAAGAGCACTTTCAACTAATCTTACCACACCAGAATTTGCTACCTTCTCAACTGTAAGAGTTTATATATAAATATGGGCAATGCTAACCCAGGTTCATCAGAGAGAGTCATTTGAACATGCTATCACTAAAAGTTGCATCAAATTATTTTAACAGAAATGAAATAGGAATGTCTACACTTGAAGGCTGAGAACCGGGAAGGTAACTTTCAGCCTTCAGTGCTGAGTAGCTAAGAACAACCTCTTCTACAGGCTCAGTTGCACCTAGAAAAAAACCATGACTGCATCTGTAATAAAAGAAGAAATCTGATGAACTAAGATTTCCTGAGTCCTAGATTAGAGTATTAACCAAAAAGCCAAACTACTTAATTTTGTATGCTATATTAAAACACTATATGTACACTATATTAATTATATCTAGGTTTTAATGACACTGACATCTTTCTGAACAATGAATAATTTTAAAGCAATTTGTTCTTCTGGAATTTATTCCCCAGTTTAGTGCTAAGTAAAAAAGATGTTATGGTCGAGGTTCATTATTTCTGCTGCTTTCTCTTCTCTTTCTTCTGATCATGCTTCTAGTTAAAAAATACTTTTGCAGTCACAGTTTGAGATGAGAAGCTGTTCTTCCTTATTAACATAGAAACATTTACTTTTAAATTTCTTTTCCACCATCACAAGCTACTAAAGCGTCTACTGTACTTTATGCCAAAATAAAATAAAGTTGCAGAGCCAAACATTTAAATAATGTTTTTGTGCAATTAGAGATGTGCTGAGCATTTCAAAACAAAAACAAGCCAGAGCCATCCCATATCCTGTGCCAAGATCATTCAAAAACAATCTGCTTTTATAAAAACAGGTTGGAAAACACTATTTCCAAGAATAAAAAGCAATAACTTTTAAGAAGCCAGCAAGATTTGGGTTTTGATGTTAGCTGCTGAAATCTCTAGTAGTTAATGAGTCACATCACTTTGCTTCAGTCACCTTGCCTTGACTGACAAAACACAACACATACCATTGAACAAAATTAGCCAGAAAATTTGAACACATGTATTTTATGGAAAGCTGAGCTTAAAGTGGGAAAGGTTCTTTAAATATCTGTACTGAAAAACAAATAGTGTTCTGGAATTTACGTACCTTCTTGTTAGTCTAAAGTGAAGGAATGGATATTCTTCACCTGGTATTGGAACTGTGGTTTTGGCTTTTTTTTTTTTTTTTTCTAAAAAACACGTAATTGGTATTCCACAGATCCAAATAAGTGTAGAGTTAATAAAAAACTTCTCTGCAGGCAGTAAGGATGTCACTTCCTAAACAGTATAGACGCATATTGCCAAAAGCTGAAAACATCTTTAACTGCCTCTTCTTTCTCTTTTAATTTCACCCAACAGAAGGAAGATTAAAAAGATATAGACATTGGCAATAAGTAGCATACTAACTGTAGAGACTTTAAATTTAAAGCATAGAATAATCTAAGATTCATTAAGGATCATTAAGGATCCCTGCAACAGGAAGTCATGATAAACTTGACCTTTCAGGAGCCAAAGCTGTTCAGCAAATAAAGCATGCTGTAGGCTGTGACAACAGGACTGTGGTAAGAAAACCTGTGCTTTCCTGGCAGGGTAGTTCCCATGACAAATCTGAGAGAATATTTTCTACATATAATTTTGATGAACTTTTTAGAAAATTTGTGCATACATAATATGTATAGGAACTTCTAGATTGTAGACTAATGTGGTAAATAGGTACTTGATTTCCCCCCCAAAAAACCCTGGTTTGAATCATATTCTGATTTTTCTCACTTCAAGTCCATTCTCAAACTTCACTCTTAATTGTATTCTGCTTTTGATTTTGTTGATCATATTAAACAATCCTCTTTTTATTTATTTGTGAGTCCATCATTTTATATAAGGCAGAAACATAAACATGTGCTCAGAATTTGGGTATGAAATAGCTAGATCAACGTATTAGTCAGGAGAATGGTCATGTTTAGCACATACTTTGTGCCATAAACACTGAAGGTGTCACAAAGCTGCACATGTTTTCCTGAGCTACTAGAAAACAAACAAAAACTCCAAATGCTATCTTATTCACAAAGAAATACTCTCTTATTATTTAAAGTTTTCTTACATTTCTGTTAATGAAAAGGAAATCTCAGTATGACTTTATTACACATTCTGCTCATCAATTAAAAATATTATTTTTCTTATTTCAGTGCCTCTTTTAAAGAAAATAGTACCTTGAACCATCCACAAAATGCTCCTCTCCTTTTTCATAAATCAAGAGAGAAACAGGCTAACAATTACTTGCTCTGTGATGCAGCGTATAATTCTCTGTAAAATAGTGCAGCTATGTTACTTTGGTATGTGAAAGGCCCCATTGCTACACCACAGTCCAAAACACCTTTAGATGCTTTAATTAAGTAATTTTGTATAAAAATACCAGGATTTGGATGCAAAAAATTTCAGAGAGGGAGAGCCGCAATAATTAAGTAATATTTCACATTAAATTAAGAGATTCTTATCACCTAATGAAAAGATTTGTTAGAAAAAATCCTCCATGCCAATATGATATTTTTTTCTAAAAAGAAAAATACATCTTTGAAATAGTATCCAATCTTTTTGCATGTTTGTGTCAGAGGCATCATGATCTGAAAAAAAATAACTTGTCTCAAGTAAATGCAGAAAAAAAGTCCTTTGCAGTCAAGCACAATAATGTATTTCTCCTACAAAGCCCTATTTTGTCATATAACATATTTAATATTTCTATAGTTTCTCTTTCAGCCCACTACAGGGGAAATTACAGCTATACGACCACATAATTATCAATACATTATAGAATATCAATGTGTGTCTCATAAATCACATGCTGCTCAAGGGCTTAGAAAACTTAAGGTAACCCGAGATTTTTAATTCCATTTATATCCTAAAACAGGAAATTGTGCCCTATTCTGAAATAATTCCATTACCAATAGTACTTGCAGGATATGGTATTAAACAATATCAGTATGTGTGAATAGCAAAATCCAATACCAAAAAAGAGTAAAGATATAAAGGCCATACTCAGAAATAACTAAAATTACAGTGAATGAACAAAGTTTTATTTTATACTAAATACTACTGAATAATAATATTAAACAACGGCTTGGAGCTACAGTTGTTCCAAACTATGTTTTGCAAAGATACATACAAGCATAAGAAAAAAGCACAGAGATCCTTGAAAAAATGAAGGCCTATTTACCACTGTGATTCTATCTCACAGGGTTGTGTGTGTTTTTTGAAATGTTAACTTCTAGAAAATTTCATCTGTATAAGAGTGCTGATTTAAGAAAATATCCATGAAGTGAAGAGACAACATAAAGGGCATAGGAAACTTTTAATCACAGTTAAAGCTGAAGAGCAAAAATTGTAAATTATGAATGGTACAAAACTGCTTTTGTACAAGCCTGAATACGAGTTTTGTTCCCTTGAAAATTAACAAAATGGGAAAAAAAAAGAAACTGAAGATGTGTTGTACTGCTGTTATCACCAGCTGCACAGTTTATTGTTTGTCATGGAAGTTAGGACTTTAACAGTGAAGTGGCAATGATTGTATCTTGCCATCCTGGAGTATCAAGCTTTTTTTATAGCAAGGGATAAGTCCTCAGCCCAATTTGTGTTAACATCAGGAGGATATAAATAGCTTATCTGAGGACAGCTCATCCTGAAATTGTGATTCAAAAGCTGACAGAGGATATCTTGAGTTGCTTCAAGGGACTGAGATTCACAAATGTGTATTTATGTATATGAAGGTCTTCAATTTCACCAAATATTCGTCTGCAGAGATTAGTTTCCTGAACTCTATTTAAACGCTCTGCTACAGCCTCAGGGACTACCTTAGTCTTTAGGCTGCAGAAATATTTGGCCTTTTGTATTTGAATAGAATGAAGTAAGTATGCTATGCTGATTGTCTTCATTTACTAGTTTTTCTTCAGGATAAAAACTACTTTATCTGAAATGTCTGACTCTCTGCTTGAATTTGAAACTGTTGGCAATGAATAGAAAAAAACTCAAACAACCTAAACAAGAGCTGTATGTTTAATATGAAACACTTAGGGTTTCTTTAATTTTTATTTACGTAATTTTTATCTCTTTGATAAATATTTTAATTTTATTTCAAAATAAAAAGTTAAAATTATTAAAAATTACAAAGTATATCACATTTTATTGCTGAAAGTAGAATCCACCGTGAATGCGCAAATACTTTTGGCCCATCCCAAACTGCATGATTAAGCAAATATGTCATAAATCCAAAAAGACATCTTTCAATCTCTAGTGAGGATATGCTTGGAATATATGATCCTCCAAATCTAGATGCTTTAGGATCACAGAATCCAGAAAAGATGCTGAGATATTCTCCATATTAACCTTAACAGAAGGACACATCCAGCACTCCAGACAGCAACCTTGTTTATAATCTGGCACTTTGTTTCTGCTGACCTCTGCAGTGCAATATTTCCCTCTGTCTCAGGCATCTGAAACAGATACCCCCACTCTTAGCCTTTGGCTGTATGAGAAATATGCTATGAAACCTGGGTATTTGTTAATATACCTTGTAAACCTTGCTGTGTATTTCAGTAAGAAATGCTTTGTTATTATCCTGGTACCTTGAAATCACACTTAAGCTGGATCAAAGAAATATGCAGATAAAAAATAATTATAATGTTGATAATGAACAAAATGACAGAAGATAAACGTGAAATGAAGCACACTATTTATTTATTCTAAGGTAAAACCTGGAAAGTGTCTCTCCTCCTTATCTGACTGAATTGCTGTTCACTTTGACCACAAGATGGTGGATGTTGGGATTTCAGTTTTGGTCTGTGCCTTGCACCTCCAGATGCCCATAAATGCATGTCTATTCACATGCTTCTGTGAGACAAAGCTTCCTATAAAGATTCTCCTAAGAACACATTTGGGAGCATACTTCAAATTGAAGTTACATCTAATAAGCAGAACTTTCAGAGTCAGTCATATTTACTTCTTTTTAATAAAATCTTTGATAACAATGATATAAATAAAAGTAGACTATTTTCTTTAGCAGAACAACTGCAGATGTGAATCATCATTTTCACCATGGATGATCCTTTGTTTCTCATTTGTTTGAACCTCGTTCTCAAACAAAAGAACCTTTCAGGTATATACAAATAAATGTTCCTGTCATCTTTTGTACAAAGACCAGAAATCCATTGTGATGGGGTTTGTAAAGCATCATGGTTCCAGAGAAATAATATTGTCTGTCTACCGGAAGGAGAAGAGTTAAATTCTAGATCATTTGATATTGAGGTACTCTATTCCAGACCCACTGTTTTTCCCTCATAGGTATTTGCTAAAAGAGTAGAGAGGCAAACATAGTCTTTTCTTTTAGCAGTTACTGCTTTTGGGGCTCTTACCTGCAAGTCTATAGAGGCACTAGCTGCTGCAAATTGCTCAGAAGGGAAAGAATGGACAATTTCTACTATGAGAAATGGGACAAGCACATTACTCAACCAAATGTTTAGATGTTAGAAAAAATAGAAATAACCTTCAGGAAAAAAAAGAAAAGTACCATGCAGTCAGATAAAACATTGATTATTGCCAGTGATCACCAAGTTTGATTCTGCTCAAACCACAAATAATCTAGATTGCAAGTTCTAACAGATGAGTGTCTTGAGAAAAAGAAAAAGATGAATCATATTGTTTTGCAAAGAGCTCTTCAGTGAATTTAAGAGGCAGAGGTTTGGCTGGATTTTTTGGTTTTTGTTTTTGTTTTTTTTTTTTTCCCTATAAAATAACATGAATGGCATATCCTGAAAGATTTTGGGACTAGACATGTTTTTGATCATTCTATGGACTTCCCACACTTCTTTTGCTCAGGATATAAACTTAGAAGTTTCAGAATTGCTAACATTAGATCAAAGATGTTTGATTTAACTTGAAGACTTCTGTTTTGCCTATGTTATTCAGAACTGAACGTCCCCTCAGAACTTGGTTCAAGGTTGAAGGGAAGTCAGTGCTGCTCACGCTCAGGCAATCCCTCTTGCACCTTTCCTAGACCCAGGAGCCAGGCCATGAATGGCTAGTCCTCAGCCCTTCTCTGATCATGACTTGTCCTCCAGCATCACAGCCAGGGGAAGATTTGCATTATTCCCAGGGACATTGGACAGGTCTCTCTGCTCCATTTGGTCCTTTTCTGTAAAGTCTCACATACAGTGGCCCTAAAGAAAAAGAAAAGAGAGAAAGAGAGAGAGGGGAAAAAACATCCTTTTAATTAAATCAGATAACACTGAATTTTTGAAAAGAAAAAAAATATAAAGAATAAAAAATGGTAGTAAATTCTTACATAAATAGCCACTAATAAAAAATGTAATAGTCCTATAATGAAAAAAATAAAATCACATTTCAGTAGCATATTACATTCTTCAAATATTATTTTTAATTTTAAAAATTTTTTATTGAATCTGTTTCATAAAATTTCATTATCTACTGTTTAAACTCAAATCTCATTATGACCTGAGCATTAGAATTTGATTTTTTGATTGATTTGATTAGAATTTCTATTAAGAAAATGCCACATTTTCATAGTTAATATCTGTAAAAACATTAAGAAGACTCTTAAAATTCTCTTTTGCAGGACATATCTCGAGTCTGTAAACTAGGCAATACCACTTTCTTGATAACACTTCATTTTCCTTTAAGGGAAGAATGGAAAAATTCTCAGCCACTGTTGTGAAGATCTACCACAGCTGAGAAACAGCCAGGGTACCATTCTTTAAACAGTATGCTACTGTTCTGGCATTTCAAAGACTTTTTTGTAAACAACACTGAAAATTTTGTATTGGGGAAGAAAATACAACATATAAATAATAATAAAATATGTACATTTGAGATGTGAATTTAGGATAAAAATATTTATTACAACTTCAAAGACCATGATGTAAAGTTCAGTTCCTTAATTCTGAGTTCATTGATAGATTCATTTTACACATTACAATGTTTCTTAAAGTACACTTGAGGTATTTACTTATTCTGAGTCTCATATTCAGTTCACACATAATAATATCTACATGCAAATCTGTAATAGTATTTCTATCTTGAAAATCATCTTAAGATAATGATTTAATATGACAAAAGTATTCATTGTTTGGACTTGTTGTATTCTTACATATTCTATATCCTTTGAAACCTAGTGTTACATTGCAGCAATATTTTAAATGCACAAGTTTGCACTTTGGTATTCAAGAAGGTATTCAAACCAGCAAATGCATAACTATAAAACAATCTGGTCTGATTACAATACCCTTGATAGGATTCATGTTATTATTTGTGACTCAGCAGCTTTATTCAGGCATTCAGAGTCACCTACTTAAAAGACAGATCGCACATGATAAAAATATGGTATGCACAAAGCTGAGAGGAACAGCTATTACAGTGGGACAGATGGCTCTTAATTCTGAAAGAGCAGGATTTGAACAAGTTCTGACAGGGTCCTAGAGAGACAATATATTCTTAACAGTGACTAAGTGAAAAATGAACACTTACTCAGCTTTCACTTCTCTTTAAATATACTCACTATGTTATCTACTTGTTTTACTAATAGAACAAAGTTGTCTCTAGATTGTATTGTATCTTGTGGAATCTCAAGAGGTTTTTTTACAAACTCCTAATTAGATGCATCTATGAAATCTTACCAACGCAAAAGGATCATACAAAAGTCAGAGTAGATAATCTGAAAGCAATCTTATCATATGGGTATAAATGAAGCCAGAAGAAGTCCTGCTGAATCTTATTATCTTGGCAGTGATTTGTTTAAGGAAAATCCTGGCTTGATTTTCAGATTTTAAGGTTGAATTTGAAGGGTGAGCAAAAGGAAAACACTCCCAATCAACTTACAATAAATCTAAAACATAATGTTTAATGTTGATCTAACCTTAATATGTTGGTATAACATTTTCCTTAGGAGGTGTAGTATATGTCAAGAAATCAAAATGAAATTTGACTGGTTTTTAGATTCCTTAACCACGATGCAGAATATATAATTTTCAATTGTTACTCACCAGTTTCAGAACATTAGCTTGAGCCAGTTTCATGTGACCGGTCAATACTTGTTGCCTCTAGATAGGGTCTGTCTCCATCTTTCCACTCTGAGTTTTCTACTTTACTTAAGGTAACAAAAGATTCATAGATAACATTATCTATGGAGTCAGCTTTCTAAGCAGTTATGAAGCCACCTAACAATATTTTAATGTTGCTTTTTTCAGCTTCCTTATTAGAACATGTCATGAGACAAAAACCTTAAAGATCCAATGTTCCTCGCTGCTCACATATCTGTTCAGTCATAGAAGGTAGTTCAGCTGATTTGACATAACTTGACAAATCCAAAGCATCTGTTATTCATCTTCTTATCTCCTAGATGCTCACAGAAAATTTTGTTGTTTCTACGTTTTTGAAAGAGCTACGTTACTGAACAATAGGTACCTGTTCTCCCACTTTTTTTAAGGTATGACCTAAGTATGCTTTTCTGTAATATTGTAGAACCCTATTATCTTTCCTATGGTTTTAAAAGGCTGTGTCAATACCAACAAATAGGCAATGTCCTACATTATGAATAGCAGGCAATGAAGTGCAATAGGTTTGAATCTGTAGACAAAGTAATTGAATCTGATGAACTTACATTCACAATGTACATGTTACAAGTCTTGGCAGGATTTGGACTGTCTTCTTGACCTGTAATCTGAATGTCCAGGAGGACATCAGGAGCATCATTTCAGTTTACTTCTGTTTGAAAGGAATTCACTTTACCTAATCTAAGATCGTTATGCTGCCTCAGCCAAAGTGCAGTTAATGGATGATTGGGACATTCAGTTCAAAACCTTATTCTTCATCTGAACTACAGTACTAATGTAGATGTAACCACACTCTAAATACCCTCTTTATCCTAGGCCATTTATTATTTGAAGTTGTCTGCTTTCCTTGCTGTAAAAAAAAAAAAAAAATCTAGTTAAAGTTATGTCAAGAATTTCTATAAATAAAAGTTTTGTACATTCAGTAAGTTCTAAAAACCTAATAAATGACAGTCCTTGCATGTAGTTACACTTACATGCAGCAAAAGGCAGCAGTGCAATATAAGGAGGCAGGTATGTATTGTACATTTTAGATGCATATTTAGTTACTAGGAAACAAAAAGGAAAAATAACTGTTAACTGACATTTGTTCCCTACTTGCATAGGCCAAATACACCTCCCACATTCTGATTGCTGATTGTACTTTTTTGATTATATTCTTTTTTACTGAGAACAGAATTTAACCCTAGAACATGCACAACTGCTGAGCTTCTTTGGCATCACTGATGTGCTGTGTATCTCTCTCAAAGATAAGTAACATATGAAGCTCATATTGTTCCTGCTCTGCATTTCATTTTCTGCCCTGTTAGTCACTGTTCCCAAAACAGCTTCAGAAACAACTAGATTTACAAAGTCATGCAACTCAAAAACTACTTTCTTCAATGGAAAAGTTTGATTGTCATAATGACACTTGACAATATCTATTTCTCTGTGTTTTGTTAACAGAACCATAAAAAATGGTGCCAATCAAACTCTCTTTCTTAGAAAATAACCTCAACTAAACAGGGCAGTACTGAACAGAATATATTCTACTTTTACAATCAAGTATCTATTATGAGTGAATCCAGAAGCAATAAGCATAGTTCAAGGATTAATCACTCCTTATTAACCAATGTTATTTTTAACATCCAAAGACCAGCACAGTAAGTGAATTTTATTTGGCAGATTTTACTTGCTGAACAAAGAAATGGACTCAGTGTAAACAATAGCTTCTTAGCAAAACATCCCTACACAACAGTTTATACTAGTATTATATTTTCAGTTTCCTTTCATTGCAAGTACAATGCGATTTAGCATTAAAACAAATTTGGTGAAACTATAACCCTAAACAAGATCCAAAACTCTTATCAAGAACTGTGAAAAATCTCTAATATTTTTTAAGTCAAGAGCCTTTTAACTCACTGTCTATGCATCTTTCAGTCTTGTTTGTCCTGATAAGAAGCAATTTCTAAACATACTGAATGTCTAGATATCTGAAAAAAAGATTCTGCATCATGAGACTTCTGTCATTGAAGAAATGGAATAGAAGCTGAATCAAGAATGCACTAAATCCCAATAAAACAGAAGATAAATATATTCCTTCTGTTATCATTTTTTTTACATCAAACTATAAAAGCTTGCTACATATGTGTATGCACGCCTGTGAGATTGGGTCCATATGCAATCATTTTGAAAGTCACCTGTCAAAAGAAAAAAAGAAATTGTTCTTTGAAGACTTACAAAGTTTTGCAGTAATATTTGAACAGCTTGTTAGGGTCACATTTTAACTCTGGGAACAATCTAAATCCAGACATTACACTTTTAAATTCTTGAAGGTAAGCACAGGAAGCAAAGAGGAAATGTTCAACAACTACTTTCTGTACTAGGTGCTTCTTGAGAAGCTGGAGAAGGATCTTGAAGAGAATCAACACTACCTGCAGACCAGTCATGAGCATACAACTCTTTCTATTTGTTATAGATTAGAAATGTATTTTGGAGGTTCATGATATGTAAATTTTTCACAGTGCAAGATAAAGAGTTTCCTTAGGGAACAGGCAGTTGCTTTGCTTGCAGATTCTCAGTGTTCAAAATCTCCAAATCCTGACTCTGGAAGTGAAGGGGATAATCTGTGTGATACACCAGGTGAAAACCATTGTTTTCCTTAACGATAATTTATATTCTTAGAAATGCTACTTTTTTGTGGGTAGACGTTTTTAAGATGTTTGAAAAAGATCAAACATCTTCAATACTTACGTGTATTTCTTTCCACAAAAGCAGAGGCAGTGAGGTATTTCCAAATATGGACAAAAACTCTTAATCACTGTAGATGCTCATTAATATCCTAAGTTTTGAAGTGTATTCATGTTCTACTACCCATTCAGTTAATGCCACTTTTACAGTTATCAAAGTGTCAGAATAAGTTCAGTATTTTCAAAACTCCTACCACATCACAGAGTGGTAAAACCACATAAAAATGTATAGTTAGATATTACTTAAATGTTTGCTTGTAGTTAATGTTTTCATTTTCAGTATGTTTTCCTGATGCTCTTTTTTTAAGATACATTTGAACAGCATGTAAGGATTATTGGCCTTCATCAATTTAAATTTTGAGTAATTTTTCAAGTTTTATTGTATTAGTAATGGATTTAATTTGAGACTAGATAAAAACATGAAAACCATATCTGCTACCACAAAATATGGCTTGGACTGCTACAGTCAAAGATGACATACTCTAGTAATAACCCTGAAAAGTCTAATTGCCCTCTAGCTACATATCAGCTAGTGGGTTATGAAGAATTTAGCTCTGTGAATACCAAACACCAGAAATAAGTTTGATGTGGAAATGAATGCATATAAATTCAGATAAAAAAAGACCAGTGTGAAATAAAATTTTAATTTGTGGAGCCCATTTTAAAATTTACAAAGATTCTCCTTGGAACGTATTCTTCGTTTTGACAGAAGCTCAGTTCACAGATTTCATTGACTTACTGGGATTGTGAGAGTAATACACTAAAAAGGAGCCATTTTAATTCCAGACAAAGACAGTTCATTAACAATTTACCAGGCTGTTTCTCTAGAGGTGGCCTACTGCATAACAAGAGTTACGGTGAGTGCCAGAAGATGACCAGGTTCTGATGAATTATCCATTTCATAATTTGTCTCAAATATTAGAAACGTGTCCAAGATTTACAGTAATTTTGTTTCAAATCAGAGAAAGGTAGGATATCTGAGTGGTTACCTTCATACACACACAGACCTGTAAATTGTAAACTGAATTTACTTTGTGACTTTCAGAGTATACCAGCACAATAAGGGAAGAAACCTTTTTAAATTCACCTGGCCTACTTTGACTCTTGCATCTGGATGCT
The DNA here is from genome assembly GCF_031877795.1 of Strix aluco. Lineage (NCBI taxonomy): Eukaryota > Metazoa > Chordata > Aves > Strigiformes > Strigidae > Strix > Strix aluco. The sequence continues at coordinate 28,600,327 of NC_133932.1, read as the reverse complement.
CACAGATTACTGAACCTGATTGCTTGCTTACTTTCTCCCCATTGTAAGTGGAAAATAGTCAATTTCTTGACTTTATTAATAATCACTTTGGAAGATTTATTTTGTTATCCCATCAGTAATTTACTCTTTCCATGGGGAATGAACAAATTGTGGAAAGAACAGTGAAGGGAATAGCGACAGTGAGTGAAGAACTTCTGGAGCAATGCAATTATGTATCACCTCCTGCTCAGGCCAGTGCCTGAAGTCATATTCTAGCAACCTATGTTGCTATGTCTGTCTTTAGGCATTACATTGCTCTAATGAGTTTGCTAAAATAATGTATGTATCATGACGTGCATTTGAATTCTTGGGCAAAATATTGCTACTATGTTGGAGGGCATTGATTTGTAGAGGACTTATTTTTGGAAAAAAAGTAACATTCTCACTGCAATATCTCAAGACAAAGAAATGATAGCTGAAGATACATAACAGTTGAATAAATATCCAACTCAGAGCCCCCCATGCATAAGGAAGATTTTTAGTATGCTAGGGAAGTGAAACTCTTTGTAAGAATTCCAAATCTTATTCATCTGACCCATTCCACTAAAAAACTTTCTTAATAGTTAGCAAGAATAAAGCATGATACAGGCCTGATCTAGAAGAAGGTCTCACTGAGGTACCTCATACACTTTGTTAGATTATGCATCAAACCCTATGTAGGAATGATAATTTTTCACTGAATTTAACATACCAAGATCATAATTAACATAGTAAATAACATTAACAGAAGACCATGTTATCCACTTTTCCTATACTTATTGCTATGTCACAGTGAAAAATCTCAGTAAATTATTAAGAATAGATGTAACAACATAATGCTGGCATCTATCATCTTTATTTGCAAAGTTATATGATGCATGGTATGACTATCTATGACATATTTGGCATTTTGAACAGAACATATGAGAATGGAGGTGACAAGAGAAATTGGATGAGAAATCCACTAATCAGAGAACTGCAAAAGAGAAAATGCAAAGCTATATTCAGTCCACTTAAAAAGGTATATGAACATGTATATATTTATATTCATCTGCAAGCTAGTTAATTTAATAATATTGCATGATGTATGTTCCACGTATTTGATGAAAATCAGACTGCTTAACAGCATGTTCTTCATTGCCTAATCCCTCAGGATACACTTACGGGGACCCTGCTCGATGCAGAAATATGAACATCTAATGACAATCAACATCCATATCCCCTTTCTTTCTTGAGCTGATGGAAGATATTTCTATGCAACTTACTCTCTTTAAAGAATATTGTATTTGGCGTGATTACAAAATATATTGACTGCCATACTGTTCTTTCAGAATTGTTAAAGTGACAGCACAGCAATCAAAGGAATATCCATTTAGGAGTACTGGTGACTACAGATAAGATACTATCTATTGCAGCCTACACTGAAATGCCATGATAATGCCCATGGCTTTAGATGATATTCTAAATGAGTATTTCTTAGATGTCTCATAAATTAGGCAAGGAGATAAACAGAAAATGGGATAAAAGGGGATAGAACCATAGATCTACATTTGATAAATCAGTTAACTAAAAATCAGGCTTAGGGAACATAATTGATTTTATTGACAAGGGAAAAAGAAACAGCTTGTTAATGAAATCTGTTGAAGGTAAAAAGTCAGGAGCATCAATGCAAAAGAAGATTAGAATGTCATGCTAGAAGAACCTGAAGACTTCAAGGATGGGAATAAAATAGATTTGATTAAATTTAGTAGTACAAAGTACCATATTACAGACTTTAATAAGATCTCTGAATTCATGCTAAAAATCTCAACAGAAATTATAGGAAGAGGAGTAAGGCTTGCGTACTGAACACAGTTTGACATTGCATTATCAGTATGGTGCAATCATGAGCTACTTGTAAATGCAGCACTGGAATTTTTGTATATATATATTTTATAGTAAGACACTTCTAAGAAAGGGAAGGGTGTTCATAGTTAAACAAGACCTCTACAAAATGATAACATATATGTATTTCTGATCATCCACATTCAGGATGAATTGCCCCAGACCTGAGCTTTTGCAGCTAACTGCAAAAATTATATGATGAGAAGAAAGGGCATTCTACCTTACTACACAGTAGAAGAATTTGAGTTCTTGAACACAGCCATACAGTGCCAGAGAAGGAATGCAAATACAATTTTGGAAGCAATGAAGAGATAACACTAGAGAGGAAAAAGCTTGTTAAACCAAAGGGCAAGAAAGAATGGCTAAAAACTGGCTTGAATTAATTCGAAATTGGAAAGAAGCTTCCAGCTACCAAGGAAGAAGGCTCTGGCAGATTCTTTGAAAGTAGAAATGGGGCAAGAATTTACGAACTGCTCCCCCACACACCCCCCAATAATTGAATTTTGCAAAATATATTAAATACATTCTCTGGCTTGATTGACTTTGATAATAAAGGATAGGAAAAATCGTCTCAAACCTCCTTTTGACTGTTGAAATACAGAATGTCCATTTTCCTCCTCTTTATAATTTCATGTTTTTCTATTGTAATAGTGTTATGTCAAGTGTCTATTTCAGAAAAAAAAAAAAAAAGACTAAAGTAAATGCTTAAAATTATGCATTTTAAAATTATTTATGGAACAGATTTTTTTAATCAACTACCCATCAACTGAAGATCTGCTTAAGGATAGTAATAGAATAAAGAGAGTTCTTGAGGATTCTGTTTCAAACTTTCATATTTATGAGACTCCTTTCGACATATCAGATCATACAAGCTGAAACTACTCTTTCAGCTCCAAGAATACTGTGATGGTTCTCAGGTCAGTTACCAAAAGATACTGGTACACTACTGTTAACACATTTTATTACTTTTTAGGAGCTTATTCTTAGCATTCTGGGTTTGCCATATAATAAAGTAGCAGAGCTACAGTTTTTCTTGTAAATGTATACATGCCATCATTGTTCCTTAACAAAATCCTGAAGAATTATGTAACAGATATATAGTTAAAATTTTCATGGTCCTCTATTCTACCTATATAAAAAAATCTTTGTAGCTACCTGTTTAAAGAGAGTAAGAAAGTTTCTCACAAAAACTATTATGATTTGGCAGATTTACATACTTCAGATAGCAAACTGGTCTCCAATGATCATAGATTTAGTCTGTTTATACAAAATGGATTTTAGTATGCATACTTCAGGCGACTTTTCTAAATGCGAAAAGAAATTTAGGGTTATGTAGCTTCTATTGAATATTTGTATTATATTGCAAGCTCTTTCAGACATTTTTTTCTGAAAAATCTACAAATAAAAAAGGATTTCAACATTTTCTTTTCTGAACTTTCAAACTGCGATTTCCCAGGAGTTTAACAATTTATAAAGGGCAACACCTTAAAGGTAGGAGGTAATTTCCCATAAGAACAAGTTAATTTATAGCTTTCTGAACATCAATGACCCTTGCAATTTGATAGTTTCTTCATTAATTCCTTTATATCTGTTCCATCTATCTTGAGAAAAATAATAAATAAAAGGTGCAATTCACTCACACTACATTCACTCCTGAAGTTACTGGGGAAAAAAAAAAAAGCTGTCTTACTACTTTTGGCCATAAATTATAACTAATCCTGTAAATGTGAGCGAAACAAAATTGAAAGTAGCATGGCAGATAGATTGATATTACCAGTGGGTCACTGGCATGGAGAGGAAAATCTGAATTCTTTCCTGGTGTAATGCAACTGAAATTGATTTACCCCAGGGATGCATTTGGCATGAAGACTCTGAAAGCACATATTCAAAAGGAAAGTTCTGTTTGCACTGTGGGGTTTCGATTCTCTTTTTATATGTTCCTCTAAGTCAGTTCAAGTAGCACAGAGAATTAATTTTTAAAAATAAAGATGTACAAATGTACTTTCAGTTTCTTCCTCACTAAGCCAAATTAAAAACTACATTTCACGTAAAACAATAAAGTGACTCGCAAAAAGTTTGGGTTTAGTGAAACAGACACCTTCTAACCTGTTTTCCTGATTAAACAAGTTGAGTCAGAGAGTAACAATTATTTTAAATAACAAAAAGTTTGCTTTTTTTCTTTTTAAAATTATTCATAATAAACATATGAAACTTGCTTTGCAAGATATTGAGTTCTTGTTGGATTCAAAGAGTAAAACCATACATAGGTCATTAAACCTGAGTTGCATTAAATACATTTTCTTTAAAAAAAGAAGATACAACCTGCATTTTTCAAAAATATATCAGCCATAAAATGATTAGGCTTTTGGAAGAGACTGAGTTTACATTAAAATTTTTCATAATTCTCTGCTCTCTATGTGATGGAATTCTTAAATCAAATTTGTTTGTGTCCTCTGTCAGCTCCAGATTTTTACTGTGTTCTTTAGGACTTAACTTTTTTTTCTATAAGACACACTTCTATGTACATTCATTTTTTTCAGAAGAGCAACATAGTATGTCAGTTTGGCATTTCAGTTTGTTTGTTTTAAGGGACTTGTTTATTTTTCCTAAACAAAATTCTGCTTTTTGTTTATCTGCTTGGGTAAGTTTTTTACAAGTTTTAGATGTAAGCAAGTCTCACTCAGTAGGATGTATAGGAGAAAACATTACCTTTTTTTCTTAATGGAAAAAGACCACTAGTGTGGTTGTATAAACCTGAAGAAACTTTTAAAAAGTTGTTTAGCTGTCTGATTATTTTCATATGCTTTCTTGTGGATATTTTATCAAAACATTTGATAAGTGCAATTCATAATTAGGTTAGCCATGATCCCTGGTAGGAAAGTCATGAAAGCTTGGTAGGAACTTTAAACTAGAAGCAGGGAAAAAAAAAATCTAATTTTTGGTATTCAAAGGATTAGAATCCTCAGGAAACACATGAGTCAAATACATTTAAAAGTATTTCAAAATATTATTGATTCTATCTCAACAGGATAGGTCTTTATATTTTGGCTGCACATCTGCGCTACGGATTAAGTATCAGATAATGGTAATTCTAAAGCAACAGTTTGGAGATTTATCATTCTAATAGCTTTACTTGATACAGCAAATGGCAAAAATCCTCCTGAGAAGTAATCTAAGTTGTTTCCTCAATCAGAGTAGAATTTTAAATTAATTGATGATGCTCCATTATTAATAATAATAAACTGATTCAAAAGTAAGTTGTGTTAGTTTGATCCTGACACTTTTATAAAACGCCGTCAAATATATTTTCCTGTCTCTCCCATAGCAAAGTACGTCTCAGAAGTTTCTGTCAGACTCTGGCAGGTTTTATTCAGAGCCCAAGCATAATAATGTGAGAGTAGCACAGTTAAGGCTGCCTGCTTATCTACATAACAGCTCCTCTGCTGGAGTCTCCTTCTCTGATCCCAGCACTAGCTCCAACACTAGAAGATATGCAGCCTTGGAGGAGGGCAAATGTTGTTTGCAGAACTCCTTAATAACTATAAAGTATTGATAATCTCTGCTAGTCAAATTTGCCTGCAAGAAATATTCTCTTTCCTGGGACATGTCTGAACTACTGCCACTTCCTTTTCAGCAGCCACAGCTGGCATCTGGCATGGTAAGAAGCACAAGCTCACTGACCATATGAACTCCTTCTGCCAGTAGGTCTGTAATGAGAGAATTTGGCACAAATCCTAGTATAAATCAAAACCATTATTTTGAACTACTACTGTATAGCTCTAATTGTCTCTATTGAAATATACTAAATGAAGCCTTTACGTTCTCCTCCAGATTGCATGTTCATAAATTACCCCAAGTCCAACTTTGCTGAGATTGCTAGTTTTTCCATCAGAAATTAGTCTTTTTCAACAAAATTTCCAACACAAGTATTTCCTAAGTCTGCTCATACTATTTTTTTCTAAATATAGAACAATTAGCCTTTACAGGCTATATTTCTAAGGTTTCTCAGTTACATTAAAGCAAAATTAAGTTCATAATACGCTCTTGCTCAGTCTCAAATATTGACTAAATATCTATCTTTGAAGAGCATATTTTTATCTAAGCTAAGCACAAATGAGATAAATCCTTTTCTTTAAACAATTCTGCTGAATTGAAAACAGAAACAGTGCTGCTAGAAAGGGTTTGATTTTCTTTGACTTTTACAAAGTCTCCTTGAAATGATTTTCAAATAATGTTACTGTCTCAATAATAATGAATTACAGTTTAATCAAGGGTGGAAGTCGGTGATAGGAAAGATAGGACTCAGTTCACACTTTAAATGGGTTATATTGTTTCTTCCAACTTCAGGGGCCAAAACAAGTTGGCATTGCTTTATTTTATTAAAATGGCCTTACCAGACCTCCTCTAATGTGAGATATTATATCTGTAATGATCAATACAAAGAAGGAGCATTACTTATATGCACCTGCCAATGGTACTTATTTTCTGAGCTGACTGCAGGTGGCAGAGATAGGTTATTGAGGTTGGGTGCCTAAACTGGTTAGAAAAGAAAGAAAATGCTGTTGCTCATTAAAGACTTAGCTTGGAATTGAGTCTATACTGAAATTTGAATTTTGAGAGAAATGGTGGAAATTCTGAGAGGACCACTTTGGATATTCACGAAGTAACTTTTTAACTACAGAACAGACATGTATTAGTTCAGAGAATGAACTGCTAAGAACCTGCATTTTCACAGAATTATGACTTAAAGAAAAATAAGATTTCAAACTGGGTGAACTATGATGATGGATCTGATAATTAATTGATAAATTCATAGATAAAGAATATTAATAGAATAACCTCTGCCTGACATGAAAGACTTCCAAAAAATTTTATCATATTGTCAGGAAAATTTTTTGATGGACTTTGTCAGAAACCCCTAATGCTCATAATTTTATAGACATCTATCACCATTCGGAAAGGCTGTAAGATGTACCCCATTGTGATTTTCATAAAAGTCCTCTTTTCCTGTCCGTAAAGGCCCTAAAATCCAATACCAAAGGTCTGTAAAAAAGGCAATAGGGACTGTCAAAGTCAGAGGGTTAGCTTCACAAAAAAAAAATCTGTTTCAGAAAGAATGTAAAAAAGAGAACGCATACTCAGCTAAATATGGTTCAAAGTATTCTTCACAAACTAACTAAACTTGAAAAAACACTATAAGATCAGTAACTACAGAGAAATTATGTAAACCTTTACAGAGCTAAGCTTATTATCACTATAACCATCATATAGATCAGACATTATAGTTTTATAAACTAAAAAATCCAATGGTCCTACCATAAAAAACATACTCAAGTTCTGAGGAGACTGAATTGTCTGAATAAATTCTCCTTTCTAAAGTATATTTGCCGTGTTACTAGTTCCAAAGTCCCTAGTTTAGGTACTAGATATTTCTCTCAATAGAAAGTACAGAGGCTACCCCACAGTCACTAGAGGAAGGGGACTGCTCTCAGCTGTCCTATCTCTAAACAGACCCTGATCAAACTTCCAAACAGCCAGACTCCCCAGGAGGCATGAAACTCAGCGCCCTTAAAATAATTTAGAAGTTTATTTTGTGTCTAATATAGATGCGAAAACAATACTATCAGGCTTTTTTATCCATTTCCTGTGACTACAAAAGTTGTTTCTGAACTATCTGTGAGTGTTCTTTAAAAGGTCTTGGGTAATTAAATACCTAAGCAACAATTCTCTTACTCATCTTTACTGTTACTGTCATGGAGCAGCCCAGGGGCTAAGGAGAGCACACAGTCAGCAGAGCAGGGGCCATGCCATATCCTGGGGAACTGGAGAGAGGCCAGCAGGACATACCCACAGATGATAGCCAGAACCAACCAAGAGTCTGGATCAAAAGGTGATATCATGATGATGAGAGGTTAAAAGTCAATCCAGTCATCGCTGGGTATGTCCATAGTGATGAAGAAGGGCTGAGGTAAAGCCAGGCTGCAGATCAAGGGGCTCCATGATGACATAATCACATCTGTAGCTGAGATGGACATCAGCTGTCCTCTAACAGCTCAGACAAAACCAAATGCCCCTGAACCTAACCTAAATAGCCCTCCTTGTCCATAGAGGAGTGTGGAGGCCCCAGTTGAGGCTGGTCAGGGTCATTAAGGCTTAGTAGAGCACTTAAGGGCCTGACAATTATTTTCTTCCTTTATCACTTCATTTCTTAATTTTACAATCCTTAACCAATTACTTGAATATTCTTGGATATAGCTTTGTGTTATGTAGATACTTGCATAGATCCAACATATGACTTGATTTCACTTCAATGAGAACATGCTGAAGAACCAGCATGTTTCAGATTATGAGGTCTTAAAAAAGTAATTCACAGTATGAGATTCATGTAGCATATGGCTTTCTAAAGTGGGAGATAAATCCAAATAACTTTTATATCACTCAATGTTTTAACCAATGAGACCATAAAATGGAAATTGAAATCAACTTTTATGTTATTGGTTGATTTTCTACTGATGCTGTGCTCTTCTGTGAATTCAGTAGGTCACCCAAAAAGACTATCTGTAGGTGTCTTAACACTGAATAGTTTTTAAAGCACTTTCAGAGATTTTTAAGTCTTATTTTTTCATGCCTGTTCTCTCTTAATGCAATGTAAAATTATTTAAAACCAATCAGGGACTTTTCAAAATATCAGACCTAATTTCCTTTAATTACACTAGTGCGATCATTACTAAATTTAGCCCAAGAATGTAAGTAAAAGTGAACTGTAATATCCTATCAAGCTTACAATATCACTCATTACATAGATGGATGTGTAGTCAACAAAAAATGACTAAAAATATGCTCAGGATGGAGGGATACTTATTTCAATTCCTCTTGAACTTCATTGCAACAAGACAAACAGAATTCTTGTCTTGGGAATATATCTCTGTCATCTTCACTTATTTTGTGATCTGTTTCCAGATGATGTAAGTTGAAACTAACACACCTTTATTAAATATTGTTTATGGATGTATATCTATACACACATATTCACACACTCACACAAACACACACACATGTATAGTCTCAATCAATCAATTTTAAAACCAAATTTCTCTCTACAAGGTCTTTGTTCTTGATCATCTCACCTGTCCACCACCAAACTTCTCTACAATAGGGAACATCCTTTATGCCTACTTTACTCATGTGGATATTTTTATGCAGTCAATGCAATTACTTTTATAAGCATGGTGCAGATGATACTTTTATGCTTCTCTAAAGCTCTGATATGCAAAGAATAAACTGTATTATATTTCTGCTGTCCAACCATAAATCCCCCATGATGATGTGATGGATGGAACTCATAGAAAAGTGTGCTGCTATATTTCTTTAAATTTTACTAAATAAATAATTTATTTTTCTTTCTTAAAAGCCTTTATTAGAGTGTTTGCTTACATATAGTGTCTGGGATTTATATCCTTTTTCTGTCAGTGCGTCATATTTTTCAAACATTTTTGTATGCAGTGCTTTAATATAAAAGACTTAATAGAAATGTAATCCAATTCAAAACACATGGAATAAGTCACAATTCATATATTCATAAATGCAAATCTATTGAATTTGTTAGCTACATTCCACAGAAAATTCATTATTGCAGCATCTGATGGCTTAATTAGATCTAGCAATTGTCAGGATAAGTATTTTTTACCTCTAAGAGGACTTAAATAACTCTAATGTTGTGCGATTGTATTATTCTGTACTGAGATGGAGAACGAAAATTTTCTTAACTTTCCAGATCAATCAGTGATTAAGAGATTTTCAATTTCTAATGCCTCTTATATTTTAAAGACCAAGAGCATGTTCTACCTACTGTACATCATTGTTTTGATGCTTGGGCACTCCAGACTGGAAGTACCCAGGAACATTAATGATTTATTAAGAACAGTCATACTACCAGTTGAAAAACATGAGAGATTTTTGCAGGTCTTTGCTGCAGTTTGGAACTTACTAACCATAAGTTGAATAGGGAGAGTAATAGAAATTTGTCTAGACCCTATTTCCTTTATTTGCAGTATGAGACACCAATACACTGATATTCAAAGGTCTTGAACATGTAACTCTTATGAGACTTGTACAGGCACATAACCTTTGAATAGCAGACTTTAGATGTAGAGGCAAATAGACAAAATTATTGAAAGCTTTGTAGGCCTACATGAATTTAGTGAGCACCTGATAGTCACATAGACAATAAGCATAGTAATGTCACAGCAGCAGTTATCCTTCTGATTTCTGAAAAATAAGAACATCTGAAAAACAAATAGAGTAATAAATGAGCTTACTATATAACAAAGATAATTTGCTTGTTTTGTCTATATAATCACTTGAGTGTTGATTAGATTTTTGTATAGATGTATTAATCAGAATTGGACTGTTTAGAAAAGAATTAGTTTGTTAATGATAAAAATTAGATATTCTTCATAATTCAATATGCATAAAGATCATCACTGTATACTGAATCTCAAAAATAAGGGATTACAAGATTAATTATTTTAAGAGTTTACAGAAAAAATGTGAGAGAACTAATATAAAATGAAGGCTTCATTTAACTGAAGGAGAGAAAGGAGTTTTGGTGGGTATGTGACTTTGTACTACAAGCCTATTCCAGTGATTTCCTTAAAAACTTCAGTTTAACATTTATCTTATCAGCATAATTGGTTATTTAGTGAAATACTATATATATCAGCTAGAGGTCAGAGCACAACAATGCAAAGAAAAATATTTTGTGTACAAAGAAAGGAAAATGTCCACTGTTTAGGCTCAATACATAATTTCAGTGCTATTGTTTCACAGCTATTCTCCTATTGCAGGAAGACCTTTCTTTGTAGCCTTCATAATACTAACTGTATTTGGAGACTGGTATTTTGTGTCTAGCAAAAAAAATGACATGTGTTTACAGTGAGTAAGAGTTTCTTGTAAGGACATACTCAGGCTTTTGTTCTTGCCCATAAACTATAATTTCTGAGCAAGTGGATCCTTCTTTTGACAGGTTTATTTAAGTTTTTGCATACTTTCTATTAGTTGTCCTCTGGAATGGAAAATTGGATACATAAACACCTATTAACCTTTACAAACTAAAGAAAGATTGTGATTATTGTTACTTATTTTCCTGTTGTTTCACAGAAGATACTGAAAAGTGATCTTAGAGTAATCATTCTCAGAGGAGCAGGTTTTGAATCTATTGTCCTTCCATTAAAAACAGAAAAGTTTGTCTACATATTGGGAAAAATAAAGTTTCCTAGGAGATGAGCCTGCTGCCAGCTATTTTAGATGCAAAATAAAACCCCTGCCATTAAAGGGCACCTTGAGGAATATATTGGAAATAACCAGTTTTAGGCAAACATAGATTCAAAGAAATTACTGTAATGAATAGTGGTACTAGAACTATTGGTAAAAAGACAGTCATTAAGAGTTAGTGCTAACACCAATCTTGATAATCTTTGTTCATTTGCCCTTGTTGGTGCATAGTCACTTCTGCCTGACCTAGTTCATTGATGAGATGCATGGTGTCTTCAAGGTTCCACTAATGCCTTTTTGGATCTTTGAACAAGATGTTTGGTATAATGAATGTTATTTATGATATACCAAAAGATCAACATAGAAACTCAGACTTGTGAAATAGAAGGGAGACATCCACGTGAAATCTGAAAAAAAAAAAAAAAAAGTATCTAGAAGATAGAAAAAAGGCCAAGGTGAAAATAAATAAAAGTTTTATTTTACTGAAAATTCAAGAGATTTGGTTTTGATGAGGAGCATACACAGTATAGTAAAAACTGACAGGAAATCCAGTGATATTAGAATATGAAGACAAAAAGTTTCCTTTTTCTTGTATGTATACAGAAAAGGGGAAAATAAGTAAAAGAGTCTTAGGTTATACAAATTGCTATCAACAAATGATATAATATGATAAAACTTAAAAAGATACTCAAAAAGAAGAAAATGAACTGTCTGTTCTGACATATTTACAGTGGAAAACACAATAGAAATGAGTTCAATGGCAAGTTAGCTAATGAGCAAGCAGAGAAGGATAACTGTACTGTAAATCTCCATTGAATGACTGAGGATCACTCACAGGATTATTTACCCAGAAAAATTTACCACTGTTTTCTACAGCTATTTTATCCTTCCATCATATTTCCAGGAGCTGTAAGTATTATAAATACTTATAATATTGCTTTCTGCATATCTAAAAGAAAGATGGAAACTAGTAGGTTTGTGTGTGTGTGTGTGTGTGTGTATCTATATACAGATCAATACAGGCTAGGGTTCAGCTGCAGGAATTTTCAAAGTATGTAAGAGAATAAGGGTATCTTCACTATTGAAGTGGAAATAGACTCACATAATCTTATGATAATGATTACATCCACAGAATACCTTGTCTTGATCAAATAAGCAAACTCCAGCAGAGATAAAACTGCTGGAATAAACTGCTGATTTGTGAAAGAACCTTCCAGCAGCTTCCCCTAGGTTTGTGTAAAGCTTCATGTCTTGGGTAGTAAAAATACTTCCAGTTTCTGGTTGCTAATTTCCACCCTATGCCATTTTTTGTATTGATTTGACATGTCAGAGAATTTTACAGAAACTGTCATGCATTCGATTATGACTTACTTGGTCGAGCCTATATTTCAGCATAATCACCCTGTCAGTTCTGTTCATTTCTTTTTCTGCATACTTGTAGAGCATTACATGGAAAAGTCTTTACAGTTGGAATAGGTTGATTAATATGAACTAGATCTGCTGACCTTATTCATACTCACTATGGCCTATGTTTTGGAATGAAATGTTATTTAGAAGTGCAGATGTCAATATGTAGCTTACTTATATTTTGAGGACGCAGATTTATCTGATGTCAAATATTTATTATGACTTGCAACTTTGTGGGAGCAAAGGGTGTACAGAATCTCTTCAGAGTTAATCCCTAATAATGTAAATGTGTTGCTGTGTTTTGCAAAATTATGTGTGTGCAGTCTTTACAAAACTAGCATTAAAAAAATAAACTGTTTTATACTGTCCCTCATAGTTGTCATTTAGAAGTTATTCACTGTCAAACAAATTTTGTCCTCTTGAACTCGGAAAGATGATTCTAAACAGTTCTAAAAATTCCTACAATAAATTTCATATTATTTATATATCATAACTATCTCAAATTGATCAGCTGCCAGTTTTCTTTCATCCTTGATTTTTTAGACTACTATCTGTTACATTGTTCTGACAATTTTTATTTTGATCTGCTTTATAACAAGAAGCGTGCTTTGCCTGGACTTCTTTAAAATTACTTTGTGTGTTGTGCCCCACATTTGTAAAAGGCATAGAAATCAGATTCTTATTAAAACTGACATAAAAATTGTTTTATTACTAATTGTAATTTTTATCAACAGGCAGCAACAACATAAAAATAAATTCTGATTTAAAATCTTCTTTGCCCCTAAGGAAAATTAAAGGTGTTACCCAGTATGAGAAGGATTTAGAACCCTTGGTCATGTACCCTGACATACAGAACAACAACATGGAGACTAGCTTGCAGACATATGAAGACAGGAAAACATAAAGTTAGAAAAAACATATTCTACATAAAATATCTTTTTATATTGCTATAAAATATATTGCATTCTTCTATAACATCGGAAAATTAATTTGTTATGTTTAGCTGAGTGTACCTGATATGGTCAATTTCCTCTGAGAGGGAAATGGTCATTGGTGAATTCAGCTCTTTTAATCTAGAACATATGTTATTCTTGGCCAATCCCTGTCATGAAGGGAGAAGTGCAGAAGGCACCTATGTCCTCAGAGAATACTTAAAATTGCTGTGTAAATGTTGAACTGGAACTGGTTTTGATGTCTGACTGTGGAAGACAAGAGAGAGATGCCACATGTGAACTCACTGCTCCTGTTCTAAACACTTCCATGTTTACTTTTCCTTTACCATCAATTTCTTTTTAGATCTTACAGAGTGCCTGCAATGCAAAATGGATAATCTTAAATAGAAAAAGTTACTAAATTTCTATTAACAACAACAAAAAGAACACCAACCCAAACCCTCCCTTCCATACCTGTTAGCATTACTATTACTATTCAGTCTAAAGACAACTGAAACTAATGGAAAGACTCCCATTGTGGACTGAGAATTTTAATAAAAGATAGAAAAGTAAAGGTGAGACCCACTTAAATCAGACTTGTATACTATAAGGAAAAAACATGGAAAGAGAAAGGTCTTCAAAATAAGCGTTCATAATAAAACTAAGCTATTATATGAAATCTAACAAAAAACACAGTACATTTTTGTTAATCATAGACAACAACAACAAAAAAATCATAAAAACACCATGAAAAATGATCAAAATTAATTTAAACTACAGGAGAAAACTGGTGCTGCCATAGGTATCTTCACTGGATATTGTTCGATACATGACTATCGAGACAAAAAAATATATTTCATTTAAAAGAAGAGGAAATCAAGTAGGAAAAAATTAGTACAACTTCTGAGAAGATAGACTAAGTAAGAAATGTTAAACTTGGTGAAAATAACATGGTCTGGATCAAACTCACTTCATCCATTCATCTATTCATTGTGACTGTATGTTGTTCTAACACAAGTACATGCTGTCCAGTATAGACAGTAGGCAATAGAAACTACACATGCAACTGGGTAGAGCATATGACTCCTCTGAACCAAATGTAGACCTCATAAATGGCTGCACCTGCTAGTTGAGAAAAGGACCATGAATATTTGGATTTGTGGGAGTGACAGGACATAGAAAGACATGTCCAGGAAGTATTTGAGGAAGATATTTGTGAGAAAAGGAAAGTATCTGGAAAGCTTGACAGACACAGGAAATTTGGAGGATCTTTTGATAGTAGGCTGAAATGGCTCAGTCTGTTTCTGTCATCAATTTGTTTCTTGCTAAATGTTAACCTATGAATAGAAATTAAAGAAAAACCTTTGCTGATCTTTCTCAAACTATGTGGTGGTTGTCAAGCACCACATTTCCTATGATACTGATATATCAGTCAGGATGACAGGAGGTATGATCATCATTTTAAAGGGTTGTGATCTGTCATAAGTGATTTTATTTTCCTGCATCTAGTATTGTCTTCAGATGTTCTTACTTATCTATTACTTACTGAAATTCTCCATTAAGTTCACAACTAAATGGCTAGCTGACACAATTTAACTTTTCTCTTTCTTTCCACCTCATTCCAAGTTAAACAGCCACATTTTATTTTTTTATTTTTCTTCATGAACCATGCCTCTCCAGCCTTCTATTATGGCTCTCAGAATTTCATTTAACCTGTTCATATTTTGCGTCTCAGCAATGATCACAGAGAGACACACGGGTGCTGAGTTTTATCATGGTCATTTAAAGAGACAAGTCTCCCATTTCAGTGTGCAATTTATCTAAAAATGCAAATCACAGAACAGCTGGTCTCATCTCCAGCCTCTCTCTTTCACCCCCATTTGCTATATTGCTTTGCAGATGTTATGTGTTGTTACCGACTTCATTTTTGCTCCTTTAAGAGTTGTGTTTTTCATGGAATACTGGCAAGACAATTCAAAAATGAACAAATCAAAGTAATAATACTGATGTTTAATTACATATCTAATTAAATGAGAAATTAATTTGCAGTTTTGACATTGACTTTTCAAGCCTTAAAAAAAACCAAAAACCAAACCAACAGATAAAGTAATAAAGCTCTGAGCCTAACAAATTTTTTTGGTTTTCTTGGTTTACACAAAGTGTAAGGAGTAGTATATATTTGGAAAAAGAAATTTATACCTGAAGACAGAAATTCACAACAGCCTCATCAATGCTTAAAGTAGGTTCTTCGCTTTTCTTCTATTGCTCAGGAATATCCTAGGGAATCAGCCTTACCTTACACTGCAGAAGACAATGCCATTCTGAATAAGAATGGATAACAATGTCACTTAGAATAAACCCTTTTGTTTCAGTTGTGCTGGAAAAACCCACAGCAGGATGGTTGGGACAGATGATCTTTAAAGGTCCATTCCAACCCAAACCACTCTATGATTCTGTGTTTGGTAGAGAAACCAAAAGCAGACCAAGGGATGGATCAAGTTAATTCAGGGAGGAATGAGCATGGGAAAACAGATAGATTAGGTGATAAAAGGAACTGGATGTGAGTAAACGGGTTCTTGGTTGATTCACATTTCTGGCTATACCCTGTGCCTGACCAGTTCAGTCTCTCCTATCTTGGCATTAAACTCCATTTCTAATTATTTCACTGAGTGAGGAGCTTTCTATTCTGTGTGTGCACAGCAGTCTGGGTACCAGTAACTGGACTGTGGGTCATAGGGTCCCATATGTGTGTGGTGCCAGCAACTGGTATGAGTGAAGGTATTCATGTCTTTACCATCCAGGATCAGGCCAGGCTAGTTGGGGCAAAAGTGAAGTGGTTTGGAACACAGATATGTGTGTCTCTTTGGGAGTGAGGTGGCTGAAGGAATGAGCTACTAGAGGGACCAGATGGTCCACGCTCTCTGCAAGAGAGACTACCGAGTCTGGGGGTTGACTGGGAGACCAATTCTATGCATGTGCCTCTCTGTGCAGGAAGCAACTGGACACAAAAGGATTCAAGGGCCAGTCACTGGGTAGACTGAGTGTCTAAGCTGAAGCACTGGAGGAATTCACAGTGTCTGTGTCTGTTGGTGTGTAAACAATGTCTGCACCAGCTGCTGGAGTAGGGCTGCAGACCCTGGGGCTTGTACGTTCTGGTGGCACCTACTGGGGAGAGCAAGGATCCAGGAGTCAGCTACTGGATGAAACACATGTCTAAGTTGAGCTACAGGAGGGATCCGCATTCTACATACAGATATAGTTCCCACAAATAGAACTTCATCTTGATCAGACAGAGAGAGAAACAAGATGAGACCATCGGTGCAGTTTGTGCTTGTGCTGAGTGTTGTGTTTTCTGTCTGTGGTGATTTGTGTGGCCAGCCATCTGTACATGTGTGCTTTATGTGTGCACCAATGAGAAACCCTCTAAGTGAAATTGTCTCGTCCCAAACAATCCATATTCAAATATCACCAGTGAAGATACGTTGCTCAATAGTCTAGAAGGCTAAGAAGGACGCTCACTCCAGTTCCTTGCTGTTGCAGATATGCCACCATGAAGGAAATTATTTTTTTGTGTAAGGTCTGAAAGACATCACAAGTGAGTACACAGATATGTAGCCTACTTGTTAAACACTCATGTGAAAGACCTGCATTTTGACTCTCATGACCATGCTCTGTGTTTTACAGGATCTGGTCATTAGGTAGCACCTGTACACTTCTACAGAAATAGTAACTGAATGAAAAATTATTGAAAAAAAATTATTTGCATATTTCTGGTGTTACTTTTAAGGACCTGTTTGGATTATAACTGTATGGGAAATTAAGTTCTTCAGTCTGGCCTGAAAGTAGTTCATCTTGAAACTTCACCAGGGAGGTACCACAGTCTCAGGGAGATGGTTGCATATCAAAATTTTGAAGCACTCTGTCATGAGAGGAAAAAATTATGATTCTTTATAACTGCGGTAAATTTCAATTTTGGTTCAACTTGTTATAATAAAGTTCTGTTACAGCCAAAAGGTAACAGACCATGTATATAGAATCAAGAATATATCGCTAACACAACTAATGTGTTACTACTTTAATAATCCAAATTATCTGAATAGAGAAAAGTCTAATTAATAATATAGCTTAAATTGTTATACCAAAAAACCCAACTCCCATTCTAGTATCTACCTCTGATGTTACGGTCACTCTTTCAGCACCCCTCTGGATCTTGTAGTCAACACCGAAACCCTCCTCAAGAAGAATGGGAGCAGGAGAGTTTGGAGAAAACAAGTCACCAGCACCCTGAGGTCTTCATCAGAAGGAGCTAACGCTGGTGGTTGTCTCCCTTCCTCCTCAGTCCTGGGGGTTGTAAGAGACTGTGTTGGACTGTGTTTCCCTCGACATTGCTGCTGCACCACTACCACTTCCTGGACTCAACATTCTGTCGCCATGGAGGAGTACACTCTGAAGGAGATGAAATGTCCCTGAAGAAACCACCATATCTTCCCGAAGCTAGAACAACATCCTTTCAATGCCTACCAAGCTGCACTTCCACACAAGCCAGGTGGAGAGGAAATCAGGGTGAAGAAGACATGTGGAGGCTGAAGACGCCACAGGTCAACCCGCCCCGGAACGACCACCGTGAACACCTGGGCATGCGCGCATGGAGAAACATGGGGCGGCACGTATGACAATGAGCTCCATGGAAATGGGCGGACTCTTCGGAGAATTTGTGGGGACTGGGACACTAAAAGGACTGCATGATCCTCTCTTGGCCCTCAGAGCTGGGATTTTGACATCATTTCTTGGCGGAGCTTGGAGCAAAGACCCCATCACCTGCCCTGAGAATGAGACAATAGGATGTTGCTGGATTCATGGTGGTGGTAAGTAATCTTGCTGCATCTCTATCATTTGCTTGCTTAGGTGTTCTGAATTTTCTTTCTTCTTCTCTCTGTCCTATCGTTTTTATCAGTTGTTATGGGAAATAAAGCTTACAAGGTTATATGGCATCTGACCTTGTTTGTGTCTTAATCTCTCTCTTGGGATCATTTAAGAACCCTCACCGATATTGGATCGGGACAGGGGTCTCATTGGATTTCTTTCCATACATTTTCCCATTATCACCTGCTCCCTTCCCTCAGCTCCCAGGAAGGGGGTGAAAGCTTCTCTGCAGGCCCCCACTACCCCCAGGGACTGTTTGTCTGACTCCCTGGGGCTGTCAGCCCCTTTCCCAGTGGCACTCACCGAGCTGGAGCTCAGACAGGCTGGGCAATGGGCACTTGGCCATGGGGCACCTGGTAAACCCAGCTCAGCCCCGCTCAGGCCAAGGGCAGCCCAGGCATCGCCCGGGACCTGCCACAGACTGATGCCTGTCCCCAGCAGTGGCAAAACCATATTTACTGGGCTATGAACTGCACTGGTTTTAGGCTATAAACTGGTTTGGGACGTAAATTCCTTTGTATACCACCTTTCAACTAGCATGTATCAAAGTTCATTCTGCATGTAATATGTATTTGCATTGCTTACCTGTATGTGGCTTTATTCCCTTAAAAGACTTTAAATCCTTTCACAGTAGTAAAACTATTGATAGGAAAATAAATTAGGCTTCTTTAGGGGAATGAAATGACATGTAAAAGAATGCAAGGGCATTCCAGTTCCTAGAAATGAGTTTGTTTTGGGCATTGTGTCTTGAACTCCTAATAAATTAGCTGTCCATTGTTGTACAACGATAAATAGGGTAAATCAGCTCATGTTATGTTAACATAAACCCGATACAATACCAGAGAAACAAATGGAGTCACACTGATTTGATATCAGGATGAGGGCCAAAGTATACCAGCAAGATCAGTTAAAAGAGTTTAGCTCTGCTACTAACAGTGAATATAAATTTTAAAGGGTCAGTAATTGTGTTTTTGTATGTGCATAGTATCTGATACTAACTTAGTTATCATGTGAAGTGGTAACTTCATCCGTTATCAATTGTACTGTCAGAACTCTCTAACATAAGCATAGCTAATCTTTGAATTTGCAAATTTGTGCAAAATCTAAACTCTGATGTGTGAAATTACAGGCCTGTCAGCTTGACTTCGGTGCCCAGGAAGCTGATGGAGCAGCTCATCCTGAGTACCATCATACAACACGTGTGGGACAACCAGATGATCAGGCCCAGTCAGCATGGGTTTATGAAAGGCAGGTCCTGCTTGACAAACCTGATCTCCTTCTACGACAGGGCAACCTGCTTATTGGGTGAGAGAAAGGCTGTGGATGTTGTCTACCTTGACTTTAGCAA
The DNA here is from genome assembly GCF_031877795.1 of Strix aluco. Taxonomy (NCBI): domain Eukaryota; kingdom Metazoa; phylum Chordata; class Aves; order Strigiformes; family Strigidae; genus Strix; species Strix aluco. Next base: position 28,580,542 of record NC_133932.1, on the reverse strand, counting down.
GGCCTTTGACACCGTTTCCCACAGCAATCTCCTGGCGAAACTGGCTGCTCGTGGCTTGGATGAGCACACGCTTTGCTGGGTAAAAAACTGGCTGGATGGCTGTGGCCAAAGAGTTGTGGTGAATGGAGTTAAATCCAGCGGCCAGTCAGGAGTGGTGTCCCCCAGGGCTCAGTTTTGGCGCCACTCCTGTTTAACATCTTTATTGATGATCTAGATGAGGGGATCAAGTGCACCCTCTGTATGTTTGCAGATGACACCAAGTTGGCTGGGAGTGTTGATCTGTTCGAAGGTAGGGAGGCTCTGCAGAGGGATCTGGACAGGCTGGGGCGATGGGCTAAAGACAACTGTAGGAGTTTCAATAAGGCCAAATGCCGGGTGCTGCACTTGGGCCACAACAACCCCCAGCAGCGCTACAGGCTTGGGGAGGAGTGGCTGGAGAGCTGCCAGTCAGAGAGGGACCTGGGGGTGTTGATTGACAACCGGTTGAACATGAGCCAGCAGTGTGCCCAGGTGGCCAAGAAGGCCAATGTTATCCTGGTTTGCATCAGAAATAGTGTGGCCAGCAGGGACAGGGAAGTGACCTTACCCCTGTACTCAGCACTGGTGAGGCCGCACCTCGATTACTGTGTTCAGTTTTGGGCCCCTCACTACAAAAAGGACATTGAATTACTCGAGCGTGTCCAGAGAAGGGCAACAAAGCTGGTGAAGGGTCTGGAGCACATGTCGTACGAGGAGCAGCTGAGGGAACTGGGGTTGTTTAGTCTGGAGAAGAGGAGGCTGAGGGGAGACCTCATTGCCCTCTACAACTACCTGAAAGGAGGTTGCAGAGAGCTGGGGATGAGTCTCTTTAACCAAGTAATAAGCGATAGAACAAGAGAGAATGGCCTCAGGTTGCACCAGGGAACGTTTAGACTGGATATGAGGAAGCATTTCTTTACAGAATGGGTTGTTAGATGTTGGAATGGGCTGCCCAGGGAGGTGGTGGAGTCCCCATCCCTGGAGGTGTTTAAGAGTAGAGTCGACTTAGCGCTGAGGGATATGGTGTATTTGGGAACTGTTAATGTTGGGTTAATGGTTGGACTGGATGATCTTCAAGGTCTTTTCCAACCTAGACAATTCTGTGATTCTGTGATTCTGTAAATATAAAAGCAGAAAACAAGTAAAATTAATAGAAATATTATTGGTTTAATATAAATGCATTGAAAATATATTTCTATGATTTTAAAATTAAGAAGAAAGTCTTTGTCTGCAGCAGTATACCAAATGTCTCATCCAGAGGCATTTGCTCTGGCAGAAGACAAATGGACATGAGGATTTTAGTTTTTACTGATCCAAGACAAAGATTTCTGTCTGCAGGCATAGCAGTCCATTGGTAATTTCACACCACGCTGTGTTTACACATAAATTTCAAGCTTTGCCTCCTTTGACTGTTTTATGAGAATTCTTGCATGTTCTATCTCACAAATATACATCAAACCAACACACTGAAAAGAGACAGACTATGCAAACTGATTCTGATATTACCTTTTATTACTACGAAGAATAGACACAAGTCGTGCAAATCCATAGAGACTCTTGAAGCTTCCACCATCAGCCAGATGGCTGCATTGCTATTACTCACTCATCTCTCCTAAAGTACATGCGATCTCAGAGGCTCAAAGATTCAATCATTATTCAGCAAGTTGTGAATGTCTTGTGGGCGCTTCAGGTTTCCTTGCAGTCCCCCAGAAGTAGCTAGCTTTAAACATAAACCAGGCACATGACAAATCTAAGTAGTAATTTAAATGGTGAAATAGTAATAGGAAAAATATTTGAGCCATCCTAAATGAATAGAGTATCAAAAATATTTCTCCTACTGAGCTACATTCCATTCTTGTCATGCTAGATAATGAACATACTTCTCTGTCAAGGGTGTTATTTTGTTGATCTCCATTCAAAACTTAATTAATGTACTTTGAAGAGAGAGGCAATATTACTTGCTATAAGAACGAGTTGTAGGGGGAAAAAAAACCCAAGTAAAATCATCAATGACAACATCATACTGTGTACACTTGATAGAGAGCTGTATTCTGGATTGTTAAATTGGTCTGGACTACATTTATCATGAGTTTCTCTGTCTCTGAACCTGTTTCTGAAGTAACTGTCAACATCTGCCTCTGCACTCAGGCCCCCTCATTATCCCCAAATAAATGGTAGCAGGCAGATTCACATAGAGATAACAGGAGTGCAGCAGCTTTAATGCAGAGTTCTGACACAACGTTGTCAGAATCCAAATTTAATCAACAGTGCCACCACGTGGTTATACAGCACCAGGCGTTAAAGCTCACCTGTAAAAATGATTGAATGGCTAAAATCACGTTTGTATTTTGAAACTGATGTCTTACTAACAGAGCAATCGAAGTTACTCTACGTGAGTTAATTTTAAAGGAAAAGAAATGCCAGTGTCTCTACAGCAATATGTTGTCTGTTATAAATTTTCTGTAATTACTCACCTATCTTGAAGACTTAGTAATCCTGAACTTCCAGTAAACAATATATCTTTTTTAGGGTTTCAGTACATTCTAGAGAAGGGTTCATAAAGCACTCTGAATTTTTAGGAATAACTTTATCCTTCACCAACCTGCTAGCTCTATTCCACATTTTTTATTTAAAGTATATAGGAGATTAAGGATAATGCTGTTCTTAAAACAATGTCCTCTAATCCAGCATTTTTATTAATTGTCTTTGTTCTAGTCACAGAATATTTGTTGGTACTGTTTTAGTTTACTTTTTTAGCATATTAAAAAGACAATCACAGGTAAATATTAACTATACATCTATGAAAACAGGATTTATTTTCAAATAATGGCAAGATCTATTATATTTCACACAGACCGCAGTCCACATACTAAAATTCTAAATGTTCTGTCCCATGTTTTCATATCTAAATTGTAAGGCAGCAACAGCAACATGTCCCAAGAGGAGGTGGAAGTAAAGCAGTAGACTTAGTAAGGTAACAGTAAGGTGGCTAGAATAAAGGCCATTGACTGTTTTAAATAAACAAAGGTGATTTTGCAGTCCATCCTGTGCTACTTGATAGAGAATTGAGGAAGAAGATAAGCTAACATCTGTGCCAATGTATTTAGACCACACTGAATCTGACCGAGTCTGAATTGAAATCCGTCAGGCCATCTTGGGCCACAGCAGCATGGTAGAAGGTGCTGAGATACTCTTAAGTTTCACAGACTTCAGTCCCTTCTCCTAACATGCAGAAGCAACAGCCACATTCTTAGTTCGCTGTCTCCTGTCCAAGATAGCATCTGCTCTAAGATGCTGCTGCTATATCGATAAGCCTCACAGTTTGCCGGGGAGCAACAAGAGCAGTCTCCTCTGCAAGGAAAGGGTAGTGATACGGATAGAGTGCAAGAGCATTAACCTAATGGGACCTAATAGGGGAAGGAAGGGCTTCCTTTGCTCAGGCTTTTTCTAGCTCTTTCTTTCAAGGTCACCAATTGTGCTCTCTCTAAGATGACATGATCCCAGGCAGCTAAACCTTCAGGAGGTGGGATGTGCTCAGGTCCCTGGTACAATTATCTACACTATGACAATCATTATAACATTTGTATTGAATGGGATCTGTTCATAACTGTGACACAGCCACCTTGTGCAGTAAAAGTATTTAAGCAAAGGACCTTAAAGTGTTAAAAGATCCAATAGTTGTTTCTTTTCTGAAATGTGTTAAACTAGATAATAAGCCAGTTAATAAACTATATGATATCAGTTGTAGCGCTGTAATTTGTGAGCTGCATGGTATATCACTTTGTAAATAGTCAATAAAAAAAGTCCACATTGCATGACTAGATGGAAAGCACACTAGGCTAAATCCATTGCTACTATGACACTATTGATTACAGTTCAGAAAGGGCAGTGTTTAGGTAATTGAGAGATGCATACATCCTAGTGTTCTGGTGCCTTGACTTGAAAGAAAGGTGGGGAATGCCTAAACACACAGAGTACAACCAAAACTATAGCCCAATTAAAAGAGATAGTAGAACCACATGCATTACTTTCATGTACTCTATGGTAAGCATTCCTAAACCAGAAATATCCTCAAAGTACAACATGGGGCTAAATAAAATTGTTGCACATAAACAAACAACAAAATGTATCAAATTAAAATCCTGAAAGTGACTTATGTTAAACTCCCAAGAAAAAAAGACTTTAAAGTTCATCAGCCACTGAACAGCCCTAACTTGATCCGTTAAGATATACTGTTACATGACCCATTAAAGTCTTAAACAGGACAGTGTGACATACAAATGGATTTTTCCTAAACCCCAGGCTGTGCTACATGTAAACAATGATAGGAACAGCTCTGAGTCTTTCTCTGTAGATTGCGGATGCAAGAGCCAAAGAGGTGTAGAATACAATTAAAAAACAAAACAAAAACAAAAAACAAATTAATTTGATCAAATAAATTAAAATTTGTTATTAAATATTTTTTAAAAGAAAATATTATCAGAGTTGTTATGCTGGAATTCAAATACCAGTTCTCAACATAAAAAGCAGAATTCTCCTTACATGACTGATTCTTTCTTTACCGTAAATCTGGAATTATTCCAAATCATGGCATGATTTTTTTCTGGTCATGGAGCTAGTTATGGGAAATTCATTAATTTTTTTCAGACCACAATTGGCTTGTACTATCAAACATTGATCTTAATTTAAAAAAATAAACTGCAGTGTTCTGTAAAATTTATAGAAAAACCTCCAGCAGGTAGCAGGTATAATGAAAGGGTGGGTAAAACAGAGTTATTTTGAAAAATGTGCCAAACTATGGTCTCTGTACAAAATTAAATAGAAGGGACAGAACACTGGCCTGACAATGGGTATGATAGCAGAGAGCAGGCACACAGCTAGGGTTTAGGCAGAAAAAGATAAAGAAGTTCACTATTGTGCTCGTTTTGACTGAGATAGTTAATTTTCTTAATAGAAGCTAGTATGGGGATATGTTTTGGATTTCTGCTGAAAACAGTGTTGATAACACAGGGATGTTTTAGCTATTGCTGAGCAGTACATACATAGAGTCAAGGCCTTTTTTTTTGCTTCTCACCCCACCCACCACTGAGGAAGCTGCGGGTGCACAAGAAGCTGGGAGGGGACAGAGCTGGGACAGCTGACCCCAACTGACCAAAGGGATATTCCATACCATATAACATCATGTTCAGCACATAAAGCTGGGGGAAGAAGAAGAAGGAAGGGGTCATTTTGGAGTAATGATGTTTGTCTTCCCAAGTAACCGTTACATGTGATGGAGCCCTGTTTTCCTGGAGATGGCTGAACACCTGCCTGCCAGTGGGAAGTGGTGAACGAATTCCTTGTTTTGCTTTGCTTGCGTGCGTGGCTTTTGCTTTACTTATTAAATAGTCTTTATCTCAACCCACAAGTTTTCTCACTTTTATCCTTCTGATTCTCTCCCCCACCACACCAGGGGGGAGTGCTTAGTTGCCATCTGGGGTTAAACCACGACAGACAGTCTTTGAAAGTTTCTTCAACACAGAAAATCATTGCATTGCTAACAGTGGAAGGCTGGTGGAAAAGAAACAGTTGTAGCGAATATTTGTTTATAATCTCTTTTATTTCTATTCATTTTCATTAATAATATTCTTTATTTTAATAAGTACATACATGGTTTCTGATCAGATAGATTTCTAGATTCAAAATGCTTTGAGGTGCGGCCTTTAAGGAAAAAGTGCTGGGAGATTCACATTTGGCAGGAAGACTCAACCTGGGGTCCTGTCACAGGTTAACCTGAAACACATGGATCTATGACTTTTTAAGAAGTGTGCACAAATAGCAACTACTCATTTCAAATGCACTGAATTTGTGACTTCTCATTCACAAAAGAGATATAGAGAGAAAAGTAAATCATTGAAAATCCAGAAAACAAAGTGTATTATCTATGAAAACAGCAGTGCTGAAGAAAGAAATGGGAATAAACACGTTGTACAGATCACAGTTTCATCCACTTTCACATTTTTAATCTCTCATATTTCAAAAGCAAAGCATCATCAGTGTTAGTTTAAAAAAAAAAAAAATAAAAGCAATTGCAACCTCTTAGCTTGAGAGGCTGCAGTATTACAAGTTCAGCTGTGAATTGGTCAGCTACTTATCAGATGGTTGGTAACATGGCAAGACACCAATCATCCAATTTATAAACCCAGATGGGACAATTATGCAAAAATGCTTGGGAAATGATATGATTAAAGGTCAAACTAATACATTAAGGGATTCCATATGGGCTTCAGCTCAGGCAGACAATGAGGAATGATCCGTATGAGTCCACATATAAGCAACTGAGGTGACCCATGTATCAATTCAAAGTTTATTCACAAACTAAGTGTGAAATTGACCTTAGTTTTATCTATCATTAAAAAGTGAATTTTCGCTCCCAACAAACTGCTTGCAGCTATATCATGTAATACAAAGGTTCATTTTTATCAAAGTTCTAGTACGGATCTAATGTGAAACTGTATGAACAGATGTAAAGTTGGGTTATTTTAACAAAGTTCTAGTACAAAATGCTCAATGATGTTGAATTATAAAGTCTTTAGCAAGAGTATGTACCAGAAATTAGCATGCTATAAAACTGTATATTTGCCTCCATGTATACAAACTTATTTCATTTTCAAATTTGAGGTTAGTTCTCAACTAATCTTCAACTTCTAATAAAATAATAAGTATATATCTTTATCAAAAAAACCCCACCAAAACAAATGTAAATGGAAAACCCCTTTCTTGCCTCTACATCAGAAGTCATAATGTACTCCAGGAATTAAACTGTGAAGCTAAAACTCAAAGGGATTGATACCAGTGAGCAACTAGGAAAAAACAGAAGATGAGTAAATCCAATGAAAGAATTAAAACACTTTGTGCCAAAACTGACTATTATAGCAGAGAATACTAATGAAATCAGCTGAAGTGTAAAGAAGCACCATAGAAATGCATACAGAGCAGATGGAGTGTGTGAGCAAATACATGGCTTCTGAGAATACTTGTAAAGAACATCATACTGGGGTGCTAAAATATGCCACTAAGATTATTGAAGGCTGCAGAGGATTATATGATCTATGAGACATTTTTTAGAAAAAAGATTGGCAAAATATCATTACCAGCAAAGTACTGGAAAAATACTACCATATCTGGAGTTTATTGCTGTCACAGGGGAATTCAGAGGTGGAGAGTCTCAAGAGCAGAACTACACCACTCAGTGACGTAAAATTTGAAAATTAATTAAGCAAGGTGTGTACAGCAAGGAGGTTGCAGTTTCTATTGCAAGGCTTCTAATATACGACACACTCTCACACAGTGTACAGAACACAAACAGGCCCCCACAGCCCAGTTGTGAGACAGGGCCAAAGTACACTCACTTCCAATACTTTGTCATGTGTGGATCTAGCTGACAGTGTAGCACCTACACGTCACAGTTTCACCATGAGCTCAGACTCCTACACCAAGGCTCTGGATAAGGATGCTCACCCCAAGAGGCTTTTGTGTTCACTATTACCTGCTTTGTAACTAAGGTGGTTTGTATAAGTCACCAGTGACCTCACTGGTCACATGAACCCAGGCCAATCTCTCAATATGTTGCTCCACATATAAAGTCAACTAGCGATTTTTACCTGGGCTACTATCACATCATGATGTGTGCTCCATTAGCAGTCATGCGCCCAGGCATCAGGCAGCATGCTAAGAAATGCTTTAATGAGCAACACTTGTGGGAAGCCAGCAGAAGCATCTCAGGAGACAAAAGACCTGCAGGGCTGGTTTGGGCTGGGGAAAGGTCATGGGAACACTCTGGAAAGCCCCGGCCAAGCCCAGACCAATCATTCAGTATACTTCCAGGCTGCAAATGCAGAGGCAGCAGTGGGCTCAAGGTGCCCTGCAAACATCCTTTCCTGGCCTCTGACGCAAGTGCGGACAGTCCCTTGGGCAGAGCCACTCGTTTTTTCGCTTCTCTCCACTCTCTGCTCCCCACAGCAAGGACATGCACAGAAACTGACCCTGACATGAGGGTCTCCATTGCTGCCAACAGCAGTGGTACTCTGACATGGCAGAGTTGCCCTCTGGAAAGCCCCAGGGGCCTTGCTGGGCTCTGCAGGGGTCCATGCGGGGCCCTAATTACCCTCTAGAGTGCCCTGGAACCATAGCTGGGCTTTGCAGGGACCTTTGCAGGGCCCTAATTACCCTCTAGAGTGTCCCGAAGCCATATCTGGTCTTTGCTGGGGCCCATTGGAGGCCCCTGCTGCCCTTCACATTATAAAAAATCTAAAAATCTAAACCAAATCCTTTTTAAGTCTAAATTCACTTCTGCAGATATTCTGGAGGGTTGTATAGGCTACATTTATACAATACATTGTTTCTGTTCTTTTTAACCCCCAACACCCACATCTAGATCTTCATCGTCCTCCAAAATAGGTGAGAGACTGAAAAGAATGAAGATCATTCCAGTTCTTGTTTTCCAGGTCGTCATCTGAAACTTCTTTGACAGAGTTGGAGGGAATGAATCCTCTTCTGCTGTCTGACAGCTCTGCCACATACCAGCCATCTTTGTCCATCTGTCCAAAGGTTTAAACACAATGTCCAGCAATTAGAGGAAGCTCTAGTTCAGGCTGACTGGGGCCATCAAAAGGATCATAGTTGTACCAAGCTGTGAATGTTCACAGCTTTCCTGGTTGTGATCCCAGAGCCTGCAGGATGACAGTTTGTCTGCTACCAGTTCCCCTGTCTCACTTGTGGGGTCCTCCTCTGTAGGAAGGCAGGACCCAGGACTATTTTTGTTCAAGCTGACTCTGAGGGGCTCTGAAACCAATTCTCCAGCTCACTCACATGGGCTCAAAACAATTGAATGGATTCTGAGTATTCCCTTTTTCCTTCTGAGTACATTGCAAAAACTTGTCTTCCTTTTCTTTCTTTTGCAGCACTGACTTTGTCTCCTTGCCTGCTTTCTCCAGCTGTTGCTTTCTTTCTGCCACTTCTCTCATGGCTTTCAGTTTGCATTTAGCTTTTTCCAGTCAGGTTTGAAGACAGCTAATGGCTTAGATGGCAGAATTTTGCTCCCTGCCACTCGCATTATTTGCCCCTTCAGGTCAGCATTTTCAGCTTGAACCTCTTCTGCCCAGTGCATCTGCCCACCAGCCTGGTGTTTTCACCCATCATTTCCGTAAGTTGCAGCTCTAACTCCTCACACCTTTGTCTGAGGGTGCTTGCATAATATGAGCCCTCTTTGTCTGCAGCCAGTTGGGCCTGAAGCTCCTCAGTCACCTTCTGTGAGGCTTCATTCTGCTTGTCCTGTGCCAGCAAAGCTCTGGCAGGCTCTCTTGTTTCTCCAGACCTCTGCTGAGGCAAGGATTTCATGCCCAGTTCCTTAGTGGTGCTTTGCATGAGCAGTGGCACTGGAGGATTTGTCAGGTGCTCGATGGTCTCCCACAGATGCCTGCATCTTTCTTTCAGCTGCTTGGTGAGGACAGCTGGCTTAGCACTTTTCTGCCGGAGCCTCTCTGCCTCCTTGCACCCTTCCGGAGAGCTTCCCTTTCTCAGGAGGTGGTTCTCCATCTCCAGGGCACCATGTTGCCTCTCCAGGCCTTCCAGGGCACACTGCAGGGAGGCCGCCTGCTCCAGCAGCCAGCTGCATGTGCTGTCAGGAAGCACCAAGTCTTCCCCGCAGGCTCTGGCACCTGGAGCAGAGCATCCGCCACAGCTTGGCATGTTGTCCGCTGCCCAGCACTGTGGCTTTTTGGGGGTCTCTCCTGTAGTGCCAGTCAGAAAGACGGAGGCTCGATCTGACAGCTGGCCACTGCCAGGGCCCAGGGCCTGTTTCCATCGGGGGAGCAAGACCTCTGCATCTCCTGATGGCCCTGGTGCCCAGGGAGGGCCTTCAGGCCGGACCCAGCAGCCCAGATTGTGGGAGCTCAGCCCGCAGCTTCTCCAGCTCCCTCCGGTGCTCCTTATCCTGCACAGGGCGGCCGGGGACCTGCGCTAGGCCCAGTGGGACGAGAGGCAGCTTCATGCCGCAGGCCCCCAGCCCGCACCATCCTACCTCATGGCTGAAGGCATGGGGAGTGGGCCGTCGGCCACCAAACGCTGCTGCCAACAGTCACCCCATGTCAGCTGCTGCCTGCCTTCTCCATGCAGGAGCAGAGATAGTGTCTGCTGCAGGCCAGGGGTGAGTGAGTGCAGCCTTATATGAGATGTTCGGGCCCTCCCGCACAAATGGAAGGGTGGGGCAGTATGGCCATTGCGGTGGGTTGACTTTGACTGGCTGCCAGGTGCTGCTCTATCACTCTCCCTCCTCAGTGGGACAGAGGTGAAGAAAATAAGATGAAAAAGAACTCATGGGACAAGATAAAGGCAGCTTAATAAAGAAAAAGCAAAGGCCATGTGCAGAAGCAAAGGAAACCAAAAAGATTTATTCTCTACTTCACATCAGCAGACAATGTCCTAGGAAATAGGGCCTCAGTACACACAGTGGTTGCTCTGGAAGACAAACACCTTAATGATGAATGTCCCCTCTCCTCTTCCTTTCTCTTAGTTTCTATTGCTGAGCAAACATCATATTGCATGCAATATCCCTTTGGTCAGCCTGGGTCAGCTGTCCTATGTCTCCTCCCAAGCTCTTGTCCACCCCTGGCCTACTGTCCTTTTGGGGCAGGGAGTAGGGGGGCAGTTTGAAGAGATGATGTGAGAGCACTGCTCAGCAGCAGCCAAAACACTGGTGTGTTATCAACACCTTTCTAGCTACAACTACAAAGCACAGCACTATGAGGGCTGCTATGGGGTAAGTGAACTCTATCCCAGCCACACCCAAAACAACCTCCACCCCTTATTCCCTATGATTCGCATCATGTTCAGGTCCCACATAATTTAATACATTTCTATTTTGTCTCACTATCCCATTGTATTTAATTTTCATTACTGAAATCGGTTCTTACCAACACTTAACAATTTATGCCATCTTTATACCCAGCATACAGGTTAATACATTCTCAATAAGCACTGTCTCTTGTACTTTAACAGACATATATTATTCTCCCATTCCATGGGCCTCCTCCACTCCTTCAAATGTTTATAAGAACAGGCTATGACTTGGGCCTCATCTGTGAAGATGGGTGTTTAGGACAGGAGAAGCAGAGTGTTCAGTTATTGGGTGCCAGGACTGGCTTGGTTTGGGTCATTGTTACCTTCACTCAGTTACTTGTGAAACTCACTCTTCATCAGTTAGGGTTGTTCCTGCTACATTACTTCCTACAACATACAACTCACATCACAGATTATTTTTCTCCCAATATTAAATATCCTTGAGGCACACACTGGTTCTCCCCATCCTTCTGCATTGCCCACCAAGTACACCCAGGTCCTTGAGCAAAGATAATCCCATGAATGAGTTTGCCTTTTCCCATGGGAGGAACAGGGGTAAACCCATCATGTAGATGCTCACATGCCGAAAAGTCATGCCACTGAAGAATATCAAAACAATGAACAGGTAGAGAAGGCTGTTGAAATTCAAGTAGCTCAGTTGGACCTGGTCTGGGAACATAAGGGTGAGCTACTTGTAGCTCGATGGGCCCACAAAATATCAGGACATGTAGGGACAGATGCAACTACACAATGTACCTTTAGAGCAATGTTTTCTACCCAGGAAGTGATGTCCTGCCACAATGCAGCAGCCCAGATGGGTTTACCCTTGTGCTGCCAATTGGTCTTCTTCCACTGCTGTAGCCATCCCCATAGGTCATTAGCCACCATCTGGGAGTCAGTATAGAGATAGAGTACTGGTCACTTTTCTTGTTCAGCAATCTCTAAGGCTACTTGGATGATCTTCCCTTCTGAAAACTGTCTTGATTCACCTTCTTATTTCATGGCTTCAATGACTTGACAAACTTCTTCTTGTTTTTTTTCTCTCCAAACACTTAATATCTCCCTTGCTTGAGATATGATCACCTTTGTTGATAATGTCACATAGGCCAGTTTCCTGGAACAAAAACCATAAGAAAGTTGTGAACAGGGGAGTGTGTGTAAGTAAAATAGTGCTTGTTTTGTGAAAATAATGAAGTCATGAAGTGTCCCAGGGAGACTCCAAAAGCATAAGTTAGTATCAGCATAGTTTATGCTAATATGCCGAAGTTTTCAATTAATTTTTATAAAAGTTAAGAGTATAAATTCTTTCAAAATATGTAGGGTTTTTTCCATTGCTTTGTCAAACAAAGAACCCAACTCTTCACAACTTTGAGGTGGTGGTTATGTGATCAATGCTCCTCACAGAGAACTGAATGGATTTTCAGCTCAGAAAAGCCATGATTTACAGAAAAATAAATAGATAACCAATATTTGCAAAAAGAAAACTTAAAGTACAAGAAGAATGGTTGTGGAAGAGATTCATAAACCTCTTATTTCACAGCCTAAGAGCAATCATTTTACTTTCCAAACTTACTTTTATCCAAATTGCAGAGTTTGAATTACAACAGTCCCTGACTAGTAGTCCCCTCTGGTCATAGGAAGCTCCTTCTTCATGTATGAAGTCTGACAGTCTGTAGTCTGCTCTTTACTTCAGTCTCCCTGCTCTCTACAGTCTCTGAAATGTTTTGCCTAGGCAGGCTTTGTTGTTTCCCCGGGCAAGAATGATCTTCCTTTTCCTTGAAGAGGGTCTACCTGATCCAGTCACGTGAAGGAAAACAAGACAACTGTGAATTACACTAGATAAGCATTGTGCTTCAGCATATAAAATGGATCTGAAAAACTATGCTCAGTAGAAATACAATATTAATACAATATTCAAGCACAATAATTCAAGCAAATCCTGAAAAATTAGCAAATGATAGTAACGTTATTTCTACTTCTTTGGACTTTAGTGTAGTCTAGTAGATATATCAGTTAAAATATGTAAAATCATTGTGTAGTATGTTCCTGATTTTTTTTTATCTTCACTAAATGTACTTAAGGCCTAGTTTGGATCTGGGACATCTATACAGCCTATGATTGATTTAACAATCAGTTTAAAAAACTGAATCTTGAGTTTAACTGACTCAATTTTTTTATTTGCACAGCATGTTTGTTTTTGGACTTTATTAGTCCACTTGAGAAGGTTATGTAAAGCAGAACAAAGAGTAGCTTTCTGATCCTCACACCAGAATACAAAAAAGCAATATAAATGTAACAAAAAATATGTGGAATTTTAATAAGACTTACATAATTTATTACCTAGTGGTCATCCTGGCAGTCATTGTTGATGGTGGAAAACTGATGATCTTACTGAATTATATAATCTGGAGCTTTGGTTAATGCAATGAAACAGTAATTGAGGAGAAATATTGTTTGCACTCATCTTGCTTCTGCTGAGTAAACTGTATAGCACTTTTGGATGTACCCTATGCTCTGAGGACAAGGCAGAGAGAACAGTTGACACTACAATGAAACAGGTATACAGAAAGGAAGTATAGGAAAATTAAGTGTCTTCAAAACCAGAAGAGAAAGTATGACAGATTAAAGTTTTGCTACTGGATTACTGGCAACAGTAATAAAAATTAATGTAATGAATTCATCCGAATGCGGATAATACATTTTAGCTCTATTATATACCATAGTATTAGTTAATTATGCTTATCATAAGTTTAATTGTGGTTTACCTTGCCTGCCTGCCAGATACCGAGCCTCCCACTCTCTCATTCCCCCTCCGCAACAGGATGAGGAGAGAAAATAAGATCAAATATCTCATGAGTCAAGATAAAGACAGGGAGATCACTTACTGATTACCATAATGGGCAAAACAGACTAAACTTGGGGAAAGTTAATTTAGTTTATTGTCAATTAAAACAGATTTGGGTAGTGAGAAACAAAGACAAAAGCTAAAACACCTTTCCCAACCTCCCTTTTTTTCAGGTTCACCTTCACTCCTTCATCTCCAACTCCTCTACTTCCTGCCCCCCAAAGTGACACAGGGAGATGGGGAATGAGGGGTTGTGATCAGTCTATAACGGCTCCTCTCTGCTGCTCCTTCCTCCTCACACTTTTCCCCTGCTTCAGCATGGGTCCTTTCTATGGGCTGCAGTCTTTCAGGAAAACCTGCTCCAGTGTAGGCTCTCCACAATCTGTGGTTGCTTCAGGAAATATCCATCTGCTCCACCCTGCTCTCTACTGTAATTGCAGGGAAATGCATGATTCACTTCGGTCTCCTTCAGGGGCTGCAGGGGAATCTCTGCTCCTCCTTCCCCTCCTCCTGCCCCTCCTTCTCTTACCTTGGTGTCAGAGGGTTGTTTCTCACACTTTCCCCCTCATCTCTGTCCAGCTTGCATGATGAGTTCAGCCTTGGCCAGGGGTGGGTTCGCTAGAGGTGGCTGGAACTGTCTGTGTTAAGCATGGGACAGGCCCTGGCCTCTTCTCATAGGGACCACCCCTGCAGACCGCTGCCAGAATATTGCCACGTAAACCCAATACAAACTGTAATGAACAAATAACAAGAACTCTAATTCTGAACTTGCAAAGCTGGGTCCTCAGCTGTTCCCAGTCTAAGTGTTATATCACTATTACTGATGGCCAAAGTAGCTGAAGTGCATGTAAACCTCTCACTCTGATTGTGAAACTAAAACCATTTGAATTTTGCCTTGTTCCTTTCTTATGAATCTTCTTGCGTCTGAAGGATCTATATCATTATGGTCACTCTGGCTGCATGACCCTGTGTCAATCACAGCTTGTCAAGCTAATATATAGTTCCCTGGGCAGCTGTGAGAGATTGTGAACTGGAGAAGAAAATTTGCTAATCCGTTACAACCATGAAGCTTAATCTTTAGCACCTGTAATCTCAACAAAGCCAAACTCAAAGGCAGACTTTTTTTTTTGGCACCTTCATATTATGTGGCCAGACAGTTGCTTATTGTCTCAGAGACTAGGACCTTGTACATATATTTGACTGGGGGGTCAATCATCTGTTAATACGTGAAATTATATCCTCACTTTATTCACTTCATGACTAGAACTTTATTTTTCTTTCATAGACCAAAGCTGTAGGCTGAAGAAAATGGTAGGTGCTGTATTTACATGTTTACTCCTAGGAAATTCCACTTATTTCTGTGTTATTTGTTAAGATGTAGTTCCAGCTTGTAGGTTCACAGAGGCTTGTATGCATCCCTACTACCAGAAATGTCCAGGAATGTCTTGACTACCTGCCAGAGAAAATCTAAAAGTGAGGAAAGAAGGTATGGGTAAATCTTCTGTCTTTCTGCTGAATACAGAACTGTCTTAATGTGCCTTATTCAACTTTTTTCTCCCTCAAACACAAGGGGTGAGCAGAGGGTCAGTGGGGATTCTGAACCTGTGGCTTGTCTGACTTCACTTTTCTTTAGTAGAAAAATTTGCTTAGTGCAGTAGATTTAGATTCAAGTATCTTAGAATTCAGTCAATACAGTTTTAAACATACCTAGAGCAGACTACAAATTAAATCGTCAGAGGGCATATTGCATTTTGAGTAGCATTTTCCCTTCCCCTTATTAGAACAGCTTGATTACAGTGGAGAAGACCATGGTGATGTGGGTTGTCCCCCTGCAGTGATGAAGGACCCCACGCTGGAGCAGGTGGATATCTCCTGAAGGCAGCTGCAGCCCATGGAGAAGCCATTCAGGAGCAGGCTCCTGGAGGGGTCTGTGTCCTGTGGAGAGGAGCCCATGGTGGAGTAGGTTTTCTGGCAGGACCTGTGACCCCATGAAGGATCCACACTGGAGTAGTCCATTCCTGAAGGACTGTAACCTGTGGAAAGAACCCACACCAGAGTAATTCTTGAAGAACTACAGCTTGTGGGAAGGGCCCACATTGAAGAAGGTCATAAAGGACTGTCTGCCATGGGTGGTATCCCATGGTGGGGCAGGGGAAGAGCATGAGGAGGAAGGATTGGCAGAGATAAAACATTATGAACTCACCGCAACCCCCATTGCGGTCCCCCTGTGCTGCTCAAGGTAGAAGAGTCAGGAGCGAAGCTGAGCCTGGGAAGAAGGGAGGGGTGGGGGGAAGGTGTTTTCAGATTTGTTCTGCTATGAATTTCAATAAACTAAACTAATTTCCCCAGGTTGAATCTGTTTCGCCTGTAGTGGTAATTGGTGAGGGGTCTCTGAGTCCTTGTCTCCACCCACGAGCTTTTTGTTGTATTTTCTCCTCCCATCCTGTTGAGGAGAAGTAATAGAGTGGCTGGGTGGGCATCTGTCATCCAGCCAAGGTCAACCACCTATAGGTACATTTGAAAGGATGATATTGGTCATCCAGTTCAGTCTCTGAAAATTCACAATTTACAGATAGCTTTTTAATCTTACCTTTAATGTCTCCAAAGATTGCGCAATAACTATTTCACAAGAGAAGTCTTTCTATACTCTGATTGTCCTTTTTCTAAGGAAGTTCTTGTAATAACAAAGGTAAATTTATTCTTCTAGCTCAGCCCATTACTCCTTGTTTTATGACTAATGTTCAGTGTGACTAGCTCTTCCTTTCTCTCATATTATTGCCCTTTAACTATTTATGTAGAGTTATCATATTCCTCCCTAAGTGTCACCTTTTTAAGCTAAATAAATGTAACTCCTTTAATCTTCACTTATAAGATATGTTTTATGTAGACAGAGTTATGCCAGATTTGTGTCTTTTTCCAAACACTAACATAGTTAAAATAATTTACTCTTCTCTGAAGTTCTATAGTTGACTTAAGGAAAACATCTTTCTTCCCCCAGAGCAGAGGGATGGCAATAGGAAAAAGTTCATAACAGGTCAAATCTGCACCTCCTTGAGTTGTGATGGTTTTTGGGGAAAATGGAGCAGCTTAAAACAGTAGCTGTAAAACATCATTGCTGGGCTTTACATTTCATTCTGCATTATTCCTTTCAACATGTATTAACAGTGTTATATTTCACATAGATAACTCAGTTTTCTAGGATTTGCACCAATAGAGCAATAATACTGCTTTACTACATTTGATTGTTTCTGCCTACAGAAGGGGAAAAAATTGTAGAGAAATAACTATTTTTCAATTACTTTTTTTGACTACAGAAATAAAAGGTCATATTCATCAGACCATGAATTTCTGTCACTGTGATACCAAAGAATTTTCATGCTCCAAATATACCCCAGTCTCTTGATTTTTAGATTCTTTCCCATTTGTTATGGTAAATACCAAGCATTAAAGGAAACAATATGTATATATTAGTCAGTGCTCAGGCTTTCTAGGAACAGTTTTCTCAAGGAGAAAATTGATGCTGCATTTTGGAATTTGGACTTCAGGCAAACTCTAGTGTGGTCTTGTGGTGTAAATATCCATAAGCAGCTAGAGTGCACTTAGCAAGCTCCTGAAGTTCACCTATCCACTGGTTTTCATCCAAAAAGAATCCTGTTGGCACACTAGGAGGCTGCTCTGCAATGTGAGCCAAAATTCAGTAGGTATTGAAGGTCAAGAAACTTATTCCAAATGCACCCTCCTATTCAAAATTAAAACCATAAATATATAAGTTGCACCCAGAGCATTCAGATTGCAGGTCAGGTGCAACGGAGACCAAATTGCCTTATTTGTGAGGAACAGCAAAATGTTTCTATAGTGCTGTCTGCAGGCAGGAAGTGCCTCTGACAAGATAGACTGGGCAGCAGCTCTGTCAACAGGACTGGGGTTTTGGGCTGAGAGTGAACTAAGCGTGAGCCAGCAGCCTGCCCTGGCAGCAGAGACAGCCAGCAACATTCAGTGCTGTACCAACAAGAGCACAGACAATAGATTAAGGGATGGGATTATCCATCACTGCCTGATGCTTGTTAGACCACATCTAAATACTGTGGACAGCTTGGGTACCCCAATACATGAAAGATGTTGATCAACTGGAGTGAGGTCAGGGGACATAGGTGGTTGAAAATGAAGGACCTGAGGGTTGTTCAGTCTGGAGAACAGACAGCTTCAGAGGGGGGCTGCCTGTCTGTACTGACAGGATGGGTCACTGAGATGATAGGGCCAGCGTCAGAGTTGCATAGTGGGAGAATGAGAGACAATGGACAGAAACAAAAGAGAGAGAGGTTATAATGAAAAACTTGCATGGATGCAGTCTTCACCCTTGGATGTTTTCTAGATCTGTCTGGATAAAGCCCTGGAAAAGCTGGTATGATGTTATAGGTGACCCTGTTTTAGGCAAGATAATGGAGTAGGTGATCTCCTGAGGTTCATTCCAACCTTGTCATGTGATCTAGCAAAACTGAAACAAACAAACAAGAAAATCAGATATAGGCAGGTCTTGTGAGAGAGAGCAGACTAATGTGACTCCCCAAACAGGAGACGAATGTGCCTTTGATGATGCTATTTTTCAGGAGTTTGCTAATAAAAGGTGTATCATTTTTGCTTTAGAATAATCATTGTAAAAGGCATTTAAAGTGGCCTCAATTTCTCATATGCTGTCAGAAAAACAAGATTGACTGGAGGGAAGAAAGAGAGACTGTGTTAATTTCTTCAAATGTTGCAGTCTTTTCTATGGTATTCTGAGCCACTTACCAAAGAAACCTGGCTGTATGTTTATCAATCTGCAGTTTTAAACTTTGAGTTCTGGAAGGTTAGAAATAGACTTAAAAATATATTTCTTGGTAGTACATTCTTTTATTCCCCACCCTGCATCAGTTCATGAGAACAAATAGGGTTTTTTCCCATCTGCTTCAATCCTATTAATGTGTTAAATCTCCTTTTCTCATAATCTCTTTTAAATATGTTTAAAGAGATGTGGAGCTCCTGTAACACTAAAACAATAAACTAGATTAGATTAAATAGGACAAAATTTTTCTCTGGGTTTGATCTACTTAATATAAGAATGTCAGATTTGGTGTCATTATTTGTGTAGCTTGAGATTTAATCCTATTGTTTAAACCAGGTTAATTTCTTCAGAAATAAGTTGACATTTGCAGAGCTCAGTTCTCAGCTGTTTTAAACCTGGTTTGCCTCAGATAGGATGATTTCACAGAGACTTTTACAAGTTACATCATTTAATAAGCCCACAAAATTATTGCATTTGCATAAAAAGTGCTCAGAATACTTTTTTTTTTTTTTTTTACCATGAAGTGGTTTATAGTGGTCTTATATTCTTTAAGTAACTAAGAAAAACGAGAGGATTAAAAATAGTAGAAATGTGTGTTACAGTAGGTGGGATACATATTTATAGAGAACACTAAATAAAATTAGCAAAGACTAGATTGTAATAATTAGGGAATATTAATGCTATCTATGCATAAAGCTTGCCATATAGAAATGCTATTGGACATTTACCCAAGGTGCTTCGTGGCAGGTTTGTGCGTGGCGGGGTTTTGGTAGCGTAGAAGGGGCTACAGGAGTGGCTCCTGTGAGAAGCTGCTAGAAGCTCCCCTGGCTCCAAGTCAGACCCACTGCTGGCCAAGGCCGAGACAGTTAGTGATGGTGTCTGTTCCTCTGTGATAACATATTTAAGAAGGGGAACCAGCAGAGGAGGAGGGGAAGGAGTGAGGGAAATACCTATGCAAACACTAAAGTCAGCTGAGGAAAGGAGGAGGAGGGGGGGGAGGTGTGCTGGCACAGAGACTCCCCTGCAGCCCGTGGTGAGAGGGCAGGCTGTGCCCCTGCAGCCCATGGAGGTCTCCGGCAGAGCAGATGCCCACCTGCAGCCCGTGGAGGACCCCACACCAGAGCAGGTGCCTGTGCCCAAAGAAGGCCGGGACTCCGATGGAAGCCCATACTGGAGCAGTCTGTTGCTGGGAGAACTGCAGCCCATGGGAGGGATACATGCTGGAGCAGTTTGTGAAGAGCTGCAGTCCACTGGAAGGACTCACATTGGAGGAAGTTCATGAAGCACTGTCTCCTGTGGGGGGACCCCACGCTGGAGCAGGGGAAGAGTGTGACAATGGGTGATGAACTGATGGCAACCCCCATCTCCTCTCTCCCTGCACCTCTGGGAGGGAGAAGGTAGAGAAATCGGGAGAAAAGCTAAGTCCAGGAAGAAGGGAGGGGTGGGAGCAAGGTGTTTTTAAGATGTGGTTGTATTTCTCACTGTCCTACTCTGATTTGATTTGTAAATTAAGTGGTGGCGGTGTTCAAAGTAAATTGATGGGTTTTTGTCTTCCCCAAAGAAGTCTGTCTCTTGTCCATAACCATAATGGGTGAGTGATCCCTCCTTGTCCTTGTCTCAATCCCTGATCCTTTTGTTATATTCTCTCCTCCTCATCCCTAAGTGGGAATGAGTCTCTGCATGGTGCTCAGTTGTCCTCTAGGCTTAAACCACAACTTGCTTAAAGTAAGATTTGTGTTTGCCTTTGAAGAATTACATTTAGAAAACTGGAAAAAAATGTTCATAGAAAGGGGTGTGTGTGTGTACTTGTTTTAACAAATTCAATCAAGCAGCATAGCATCATATTTGTTCATTTGCATCAAAAAGGACATCAGAGCTGGTAGATCCTTGTACCTATTTCTTGATCAACTGAAATTGCTCATAGTAGATTTTTATCTTCTTTGTTAACAAACTCTTGGATAAGACAATACTCATTGATGCTGATGAGTTTGATACTTATTTACAATAGTTATGATGTAGGAATCTGAGATTCAGATCCAAATAATTGAGGAAAGTGTTTAACTGGGGAAGCTAGTCTGACTGTGTCATGAAGTTAAAAGCTAGCCTAGAGAGAAAAAGAATCACAGATTAATGCAAATTTAGCACATCTCCAGCCCTACCAAGTACTCTCTACAGTATGTCCTCAGTATTTACTGAAGCCTGCTGTTGCCTACCCACAGACCTAACTCTCTCTGTTTTCAAACTTCACTCTAAGAAAGGTTCTTTCTGGTTTAAACTCATGTCTTTGACTGCTCCACTCTGAGTAGCAATCCTACATTTATTGCATTTGATGACACTAGCTACCTTCTTCATGGCTTCTATGTTTTCACTAGTTTAAGCCCCAGCAGCATTATGCTAAGAACATTGAAAAGTCTTTTAATTCCTAGAAGGAGAAGAGAAGTTTTCTGAAGCAGGGAGTACAGAAAGCAGCTTGGATGGAGAGAAAGAGGTACTTTGCATAGGAAAAAAAGCAGTACAAGGATGAAAAAGAACGAAACTATAAAGAGTAGAAAACAAAGTGTCTACAAATCTCATGTGTGCATATTACTTGGATACGTATTTTTATTTGCTACAGTGACCTAAAGCCCTTTTTATACCTGAGAGAATCACAGAATACTTTGGGTTGGAAGGGAACTTAAAGTTAATCTAGTCCAACCCTCTGCAATGACCAGGAACATCTTCGACTAGGTCAGGTAGCTCAGAGCTCTGTTCAACCCCTGAATGTTTCCAAGGATGGGGCATCTACAACCCCTCTGGACAACCTCTTCCAGTGTTTCACCACCCTCTTTTCTAGGGTAGATTTCTTTTTCTTGGGTAGATTCACCTTAGTCTAAATCTACCCCCTTTTATTTTAAAACCATTACACATTGTTCTATCACAACAGGCCCTACTAAAAAGTCTGTCCTCATCTTTCTTATAAGCCCCCTTTAAGTATTGAGAGAGCTGTTTTGGTCTTCATTTGGTGCCAAATCATTCTGTGTTTCAAGGGTCAAAGTCCAGGACTGTGATGATTTATTTATAGACTACCAGCAGCCACTGAAATGAACATCTTCCAAATGCATGGATAACAATTTAAGCAAGAGCCAGACCTCCAGGATATGTTTTTGTAATTCCCATGCCTTTCCTAATTCCTCTTGCCTATCTGTACATGAAAGTTGTCACAGTTGTGCTCAAAGCACAATAGGGATGCAGATGACTTCATTACGATGTCATGGTTTATGACTCAAAAAAGTCTTTTAGAGATTCTGTCTTTGGAGAAATTCTTAGCAGCTATGTCAAAGCTTTTCACTTGTTTCTGTATCTGATTCCTGTAGCTGTTGACATACATTTATGTCTCTCTTCCTTGATGTTGCCACAACTTAGGCAGATGCTTATTGTTATTTTTCCTGATCGTGATTTTTGAAGAGTCCTGTTTTATGTTTCAATAATGAAACTGACATTTACTATAGACTAGGCCTATTTCATTGCCTCTTGGGCTTATTCAGCCAGCTTATTTGTCTTTAATGTTCGTGGCATTATACTATTGCATCTCTCAGTTTCACAGGGTTGGAAAAGACCTTGAAGATCATCTAGTCCAACCATTAACCTAACATTAACAGTTCCCAACTACACCATATCCCTCAGCGCTAAGTCGACTCTACTCTTAAACACCTCCAGGGATGGGGACTCCACCACCTCCCTGGGCAGTCCATTCCAAAGCCTAACTACCCGTTCCGTAAAGAAATGCTTCCTCATATCCAGTCTAAACCTTCCCTGGTGCAAATTGAGGCCATTCCCTCTTGTTCTATCGCTTATTACTTGGTTAAAGAGACTCATCCCCAGCTCTCTGCAACCTCCTTTAACGTAGTTGTAGAGGGCAACGAGGTCTCCCCTCAGCCTCCTCTTCTCCAGACTAAACAACCCCAGTTCCCTCAGCTGCTCCTCATACAACATGTTCTCCAGACCCTTCACCAGCTTCGTTGCCCTTCTCTGGACACGCTCGAGTAATTCAATGTCCTTTTTGTAGTGAGGGGCCCAAAACTGAACACAGTAATCGAGGTGCAGCCTCACCAGTGCTGAGTACAGGGGTAAGATCACTTCCCTGTCCCTGCTGGCCACACTATTTCTGATGCAAGCCAGGATACCACTGGCCTTCTTGTCCACCTGGGCACACTGCTGGCTCATGTTCAGCCAGCTGTCAATCAACACCCCCAGGTCCCTCTCTGACTGGCAGCTCTCCAGCCACTCCTCCCCAAGCCTGTAGCGCTGCTGGGGGTTGTTGTGGCCGAAGTGCAGCACCCGGCATTTGGCCTTATTGAAACTCCTACAGTTGGCCTTAGCCCATTGCTCCAGCCTGTCCAGATCTCTCTGCAGAGCCTCCCTACCCTCAAGCAGATCAACACTCCCACCCAGCTTGGTGTCATCTGCAAACTTACTGAGGGTGCACTCGATCCCCTTGTCTAGATCATCAATAAAGATGTTAAACAGGAGCGGCCCCAAAACTGAGCCCTGGGGGACACCACTTGTGACCGGCCGCCAACTGGATTTAACTCTGTTCACAACTCTTTGGGCCCAGCCATCCAGCCATTTTTTTACCCAGCAAAGCGTGTGCCCATCCAAGCCACAAGCAGCCAGTTTCGCCAGGAGAATGCTGTGGGAAATGGTGTCAAAGGCCTTACTGAAGTCAAGGTAGACAACATCCACAGCCTCTTCCTCATCCAATAAGCAGGTTGCCCTGTTGTAGAAGGAGATCAGGTTTGTCAAGCAGGACCTGCCTTTCATAAACCCATGCTGACTAGGCCTGATCCCCTGGTTGTCCATTATATGACTTTTAATGGCACTCGAGATGACCTGCTCCATGACCTTCTCTGGCACCAAGGTCAGACTGACAGGTCTATAGTTTCCTGGATCATCCTTTCTGCCTCTCTTGTAGATGGGTGTCACATTTGCCACCCTCCAGTCCAATGGGACCCCACCCAGTCAGCCATGATTTCAGGTAAATAACGGAAAGTGGCTTGGCCAGCGCATCTGCCAACTCTTTCAGCACCCTTGGGTGTCACCCATCTGGTCCCACACACTTGTGTACATCCAAGTGGTGTAGCAGGTCTCTGACCACCTCCTCTTCAACTGTGCTGACCTCAATCTGCTTCCCCTCCCCATCTCCCAGCTCATGAGGCTGGGTGTCCAGGGAACAGCCAGTTCCACTGCTAAAGACTGAGGCAAAGTAGGCGTTGAGCACCTCAGCCTTTTCCTCATCCTTAGTTACCATGTTTCCCTCTGCATCCAGTAGGGGAGGGAGATTTTCCCTAATCCTCCTTTTGCTGTTCACGAATTTACAGAAACATTTTTTATTATCCTTAACAGCTGTAGCCAAGTTAAGCTCTAGCTGTGCTTTGGCTCTCCTAATATTCTCCCTGCATAACTTCACTACATCTTTATAGTCTGCATGAGAGACCTGGCCCCTCTTCCAAAGGCAATAGATTCTCCTTTTGTTCTTGAGATCCAGCCAAAGGTCCCTGTTTAGCCAGGCCGGTCTCCTTCCCCGCCTGCTTGTTTTTCAGCACACGGGAACAGCCTGCTCCTGTGCATTTAAGACTTCTCTCTTGAAGTATGTCCAGCCTTCCTGGACTCCCATTTCCTTCAAGGCAACCTCCCAAGGGATTTTGTTAATTAGTCTTTGAACAGGTCAAAGTTTGCCCTCTGGAAGTCTAAGATGACAGTTTTACTAACCCCTCTCTTTGTTACTCCAAGGATTGAAAACTCAATCATCTCATGATCACTGCACCCTAGACGGCCTCCAACCTTTACTTCCCCCACAAGCTCTTCCCTGTTCACAAGAAGCAGGTCCAGGAGGGCACCTTCCCTGGTCGGCTCACTCACCAGCTGTGTGAGGAAGTTATCCTCCACACATTCCAGGAACCTCCTGGATTGTTCCCTCTCTGCTGTGCTGTGATCCCAGCAGATACCCGGGAGGTTAAAGTCCCCCAGAAGAACAACAGCAAGTGACCGCGAGATTTCTCCCAACCGTTTATAGAAAGCTTCATCCACCTCACTGCTTTGGTTGGGAGGTCTATAGCAGACTCCCACAGCAAGATCTGCTTTATTGGCTCTTAACCTAATCCAAACACTCTCAACCCCGTTATCACTATACTGGATTTCTGAGCTGTCATATCATTCTCTAACATACAGGGCCGCTCCACCACCTCTCCTTCCCTGTCTGTCCCTCCTGAAGAGCTTGTAGCCATCGACTGCAACACTCCAGTCGTATGAGGCATCCCACCACGTTTCTGTTATAGCTACTATGTCATAGTTCTCGTGCTGCATCATGGCTTCAAGCTCCCCCTGTTTGTTGCTCGTACTGCGTGCATTGGTATAGATACACTTGAGATGAGCTATTGAATCCAACACCTTTTTGTGAGTGTGGGCCCCATTTCCTATCAGACCCTTCTCAGGTGCTTCTATGATTTCTAAACATCTATCCTTTCTCTCAAATGAAATGGCAGAGGGAGAGCCCTCACCAGTCCACCATCCTTCAAGCTTTGGCATGCTTCCCTTGAGCTTGCTCCTAACAGGCCCGGTTATCTCCCCCTCCCCCCTCATATCTAGTTTAAAGCCCTGTCAATAAGCCCTGCTAACACCCGCCCCAGAATCCTTTTCCCCTCTGGGACAGCTGCATCCCACCTGTCTCATTTGTCACCAGCAGACCAGGTGCCTTATAAACCTCGCCATGATCAAAGAACCCAAAATTCTGACAGTGGCACCAGTCTCTGAGCCATGTGTTAATCAGATGTGTTTTCCACCGTCTCTCAGTGCTTTTCCCTTCCACTTGAGGGATTGATGAAAACATGACCTGAGCTCCCGCGCCTTCAATTAGCCACCCCAGTGCCTTGAAATCCTTTTTGAGTGACTTAAGACTTCTCTCTACCACCTCATCGTTACCTACCTGGATAACCATCAAGGGGTAGTAATCAGAGGGCTGCACCAGAGCAGTGACCTTCCTTTTAATATCTCTAACCCGAGACCCAGGGAGGCAGCAGACCTCTCTATGGTATGGGTCTGGTTGACATATGGGCCCCTCCATACCCCTCAGAACAGAGTCACCTATTACAATTACCCTCCTTTTCTTCTTAATTGAAGAAGTCACAAGTTGTGGGGCTGAAGGACAAGCTGTGGATGGCTCACCAGATGGGTCCTCATTTCCATCTTCATTCGGCTGGCCATCTAGTTCCAAAGACTCATACCTATTGTATAATGACAACTGGGAAGGTGAGAGGGGCTGAGAAGGTTTTCACTTGCCTTTCCGAGGAAGGACCTGACTCCATTCCCCCCTGTCCCCCACATGCCCTCCTTCTGCCTGGTGAGAGGAGTGGAGGGAGTCATGTATTTCTTGTGCAGCCTCTACCTGCTGCCTTTGTCTCAGAGTGTGGCTCCACCACTCAATCTCATTTTCTCTGATCTTTCTCAACCTTTCTACCTCCTCCCTCCGTTCAACCACCTGCCTGAGCAGATCGTTTACTTGATCACCCCGCACACAAACGGTGTCTCTGATCCCTCCAGTTCAAGTGCCAGGCTCAGGCACTCTCGGCAGGCAGAGACCTGCACAGCCGCCTGTTTGTGCCGGACCTCTGTCTGGGTTCCCACATTCCTCATCACTCTGCCTCTTGGCCGTGTTGTGACCACGGTCTTCTCTCTGGCCGGGAGGGAACCAGTCCCTGGGTGCTGTTTCCCACACGCTGTGCTCTCACGTCCCTGCAGTGCTGCTCCTTCCCTCCCCTCTCTCCGGCACTGGACAATGGCTTGCAGGGACCGAACGTCCCTTGTGCAGTGACAGAGACTCAGCCCTGCCCTACAAGCTGCCTCGGGGCACTCACAGTCCAGCACTATCCGCCCACCCTGAGCTCTGCGGGCAGTCGCTGCCCTCCCACAGGGTTCCTATCCCCTGACCAAGGGTGGGTGGTGCTGGTTCCGCCCCTGCCAGCCCGGCAGAGCCCACCCCGCTCGTTACCGAGGGCGGGTGTGAGCTGGGCTCCTCGGCAGTGACCGCCGGGGCGGTTACAGCTCGTTCAGAACAGGCGCCACCGGCCCTTGGCTCCGCCCTCCGCCCCGCCGCCTCAGCTGCCCGCCCAGCGGCCTGCCAGCCTCCTTAGAGCCGGCTAGCCGCCTTCTTGGCTCCAAAAGAGTCAAAACACCCCCAAAAAGCTCCTTGCCGGTCCGTTTTGCCGCGATTCCCCCCCAGTGTGGGCTTACCTACACTGGAGCTGGTCCCCTCGGCGTTCTGTGGGAATGAAGTGGTGCACCTCTATACTTTCACTCCACTCATGTAATTCAGTGAGGAATTGCTGCGTATTAGGAAGAGTAGCAACTTGGACCTGACCTAGGCAGGCAGTCTTTTTGTCATATCAAAAAGTCCAGATCCCGCTAAAGTCCCTGACTTGGCTGGACTAGGAAGAAAGTATCAGTCCTTAAAGCTTAGTATTAGATATTTCTTTATGCCTTTTTAATAACTCCTCTGGAGTTATAAAACAGCACCCAAATAGCTGATGTGTTGCATTTCAGTGGAGTAAGCACTGAACGATTCTTTTTTCTTTGTTTATAAATGCAGGTTACACCAAATAATATATATCTGAAATGATCTGTTATTTCTCCTGAAATAGATTAAAAAAATCAACCTTTTTATTTTCTTTTTTAATTCTATAAGCGTGAACTTCCAAGCAAATAAACACATTATTAAAAGTCAGAGGTAATGTTTGCTACGTTAATTTTCACTCTAAAATTAGGTTTTTGTCTCACAAGTCCAGTGCTCTTCATAAAAAGGGTTGGTAACAGTTCCTTTAGATTTTAAATGTTGTGTCATCCTTAAGAAAATATATATAAAATATCTAGTAGGTTATTTAGGTTATACTTAGGGCAGCTACTCATCTTTGAATAAGACAATTACAAAAATTGAGCACCTTACACAGAATGCTGCAGAAAACACGTCATTCTTGAATTCCCAACTCACAAAAAAGTAGTTCTCTGTAGTCACTAAGACATTATGAATGGTAAACCATCCAGTGGAAGATCAAATATATTAATACACCTTTCATTCTTGGGAATGTGGTTTAGTAGCTCTTAGCTTGACTGACATGAGCAGAAAGACACCCAAAAGGCAACATATCTGGCTTTACTCATCTGTAACACAGCAATTAACTCTGAGACATATTCATCACTATTTTGCAAAGTATGATCTAAAATTCCTCTCTTGAAGGATTTAATCGGACTGAGGACTGCCATCAGCAGTCATAAAACAGTTCTCTATTGCTGGTCTTCAGACTTTTGCTTGGGATGTTGCCCTTCATTGCCACATGCTGACACTGACAGCTGGTGGGGACTTTGTGCTCCTCTACATGACAGCAGTTTCCACTCTGCATGTTTGTGGTACGCCTTTGACCACTGATTCCAACTGCAATACCACTTCTTAAAGTCAGTATTTCCCAGAAGCTCCTGAGATTTTTCTGCCTGTTTATGCTACACCTTCCGCTCTCTTCCAAGACATCATTTTATTCCCATTTGGGCAGAATGTTAATCTTTCTTCTGCAAGTTGAGATAACATATAAAGCCTTCGGTGAAACTGAATAAGAGATGTGCTACTAGTAGGCAAATACAGGAAGATTATCTTGATGTAGTTAGGCAATGAACTAGTCTAGGCAAGGGTGCCAGCCAGCAATCCTTCAAAATTATGTATGGAGATTACTACTGATTCAGGATTCTTTTAGGCAGAAAGTGTATATCACAGAAACAGGATACTCATGGCAAATAGAGCTTCAATAAAGGAGAAAAGCCCTTTGGCAGAAGAATAAGTGTTTAGCATTAAGTAGAGATGGGAGGCATCACAGAAAGGATCAGATATATACAAAGCCTTGCCTGCTGTGAAGGGGAAGTGCTCATCTGCCAAAGAAAGATGATGATAAATAACATTATACAAAGATGAAGAAAAGAACCCAGGCAGTACTGCAGAAGTGGTGTTTTCTTGGCTGATTTTATTTTTATTTCTTTCAGTAATCTGCCAGAGAAAATAATGCTAATGTTACTAATGCTTTCAAACAATTCTAAACTTGATGGACTGTATGGTGAATAAGCTGTAGACAGTTCAAAAAAAGTGCAGAAAGACAGTCTGGGAATAGAGACGGAAAAGAGGCAACAGAGTTTTAATATGAAAAGATGCAAGCTACCAAAAACAATAATGTTAAATCAGATTGGAGAAAGATAGTGGTGCACAATTTGGACTCATTTACAAGGTAGTATAGCTTATAAAACTCCAGAACAATTCTGATATGTGCAGGTCTTGTCATGCAGAAAAAAACTAATCTTTCTCTCTGGCTTTAGTGTAAGCACAAATGGAATATTAAGTAAAGTTCCAGACACCTGAGCACTGGAAAGATAGCAACAAACAGTGGGATGTTTAGAGGGGTGCTTAAAAAAACATAAAAAGTTGAATGGATGTAAGAAAGAATAAAAGATCTGAGTACAAATTATTCATATTTAGAGGCATTTTGTATTCCTTCTTCTTGAAATCATTTGTTGCATCATTATATGTTTTAAATATTTGTGAGAGAAGTGAGGTTTCATTCTTTCATGTGATTTTATTACATTTCTAATTTATTTTTCATGTATTGTCAAAAAACAATCCAAACCTCATTTTGACTCTGTTAGATTCAGTTTCTCTAAAATATTTCCACTATATGAACTGATTAAATTTCATGTGTGCCTTTGCAGAATTGAGTAAACAACAGCAGTCTCACTGCAGATGACATCATGTAGACAAAACAATCCGGGGTTTTTGTTTTGCTGTTGTTTTGTTTGGGTTTTTTTTAAATAAAAAAGGCAAAAAAAATAAAAAGGAAGGTTGAAAAGAGACATCTCCTAAGACTGTATGGTAGCATATAGTAAGTTTCAGATCTTACTTCTCACCTAAACTTTGCCACAAACTTCTTAAATGGGTCTTCTTTTATCTGTAAATATCTCTCTTATTTTTACAATAGAGATAATGATATTTCTGCATCCCCTAAGAATGATCAAATAAGATGTATATTCAAGTATAATGTATTGCAAAGTGGGGACAAAGCTTGCAAATTAATTAATTGAATCTAATTTCTTGGAGGTTTGACTTTCCCAAGTGTTAGTTTCCTAGAGGTTTCACTTACAGATATTTAGCTGATCTGCAATAATTTCAGTGGGCTAAGTGTTTCACTAGATGGGCAGGTGCTGGGAAAGCTTGCACATGGCGTCCACTTATACTGTTGCAATTTAAACTCTACCAGTCTTTCTGTCCCTGTTCTCAAATGCGAGAATGCTTTCACTTTTTAACTGGAATATACCAGATACAGGGAATGCTGCACATGATAGAAAATGGCAGATTCAGGCATTCCCTCATTTTTCAGTTGTGTTATTCAGTTAGATGGATGCAAAATTTACAACTTTTCCTTTCTTACAGTGAGGACAATGACTCTTTCCACAATCTCTTCATATACAATAAAAATATAATTCATTCAGCATGATCACACTTCTTTAAACCTAACTTTCTGAATGGCATTGGACAGTTGCTTTTATTCCTGCTAAGGCCCTGTTTACCTCTGGGCCTGTTTATACTTCCACTCTTCCTCTCTTTGAAAATAACTATGTGTTTTGTCTGACAGGAATTGAAATGAGGCAAGTCCCAGGGAAAGCTGATTCATTCATTTACTTGTCTTATGGTCTTTGCTTGCTCAAAAATAAAAATGACACTGATTTGGACACAGTGACAACTTGTTTTTTATTCGAGGTAATCATTTACTGCAGTGAAGAAGGTAGAATATTTTACATCTGTTAACTGCTGTTAGCTTCATGTAAATATTTAAAAGGCAAAATAGATTTCCATTCCTCTTTTGCATCCCTTTACTGAAGAGAAGTTAACAGACTCTGAAATTAAGAGGCCACACCTGATTATGGAGCCATTTTGGATATCACAGCAGTGGACTGATGGGCTCTGAAAACTGCTTTTGCTAAACAAGAAAAGCAGATGAGGAGCAATAGAGTAACATTATGCGAAACCTTGAGGTTTATCCCAAGGTTTCTGACAGAAAATTGAATAAATTATATTATTCGTATTGCTGAAAAATGTATGTAGAATTTAAGTGGTTGTGTCTACAGTAATTGTAGGATTATTGAAAGACTCTGATTTCGCAACCTCTTTAAGCAAACCTAAAGGTCATCAAGAGAATATTTCAGTCCCCCATACATAATCTCTATATTTCTATTGCTCTCATTTATTAATTTATGCTAGCACTAATATTTATGGTGCCATATGGGAAGTTAAATTATTTTTCAGGTGGATTAATTTCTTAATCTACCTGGAAAAAACCAAACCAAACCAAAACAAAAAACCCAAAGGAATACCAAGAACAAAAAAATAATCTTCAAATACCACAGCTACCACAGAGGGAGACCAGGAACTTGTAGTTATGTGCAGAGAGAGGCCAGAATCACCACATTTACTTTAATCCCACTAAATGTGATGGGAAATTATGATGCTGCACAGAAGTCAGATGAAATGTCTGTTTCAACATCTTAACACTGTTATTTTAATACACTGTGTTTATACTTTTTTTTTAGATGCATGTCTATTTAGACCAGTCAATTTATTACTGTATTAATTAGAAGTGAACCTATTTTATTTATCACACAGATTTGACCATGACACATACTTTAGTTGCTTAATGTGACTTTTACTGATTAAAATAATTCATGACACATGTAACAAGCATCAAGATGCATGCCTTATTGTTTTGGTGACATATCATGTCTTAGTACTAGAAATTATTTGAAAGCAATACTTTTATTGGATATGAAGAAAAGAACAGCCAAAAATTTTTTACAGTAGTGGTAATATAAGAATATGGAAACATAATGTAAAACAATCAAGTTGCAGCAGACTTAAGTTATTTCCTGGTGACAGAACTACCATAACTATGTATATACTGTTAGGTCACCATAACTGAGGCAGAACATTTCAGTTTAAATAGCCATAAAAGCATTTTAATGAATTCTACCTAACAGCCGAACAGGTCTAACAGCAACTATGCTGTCATTCATGGCAGCTCAGCAGATAGGTCATAACTTCTCATCAGCTTTTAAAACCTGGATGTTTAAAACTGTATTCATCTGTGAAAGTGAAATGTTGTAATGGTAAGAATCTACAGAAGTTTGTACCTCCAATTATTTGAAGGAAAGTTGTATTAAATTCTGACTAAATTAATTATTACTTCATTATTTATGAACAGATAAAGATGCTGAGCAATTTTTTCCACATTCAAGGCAAGCTAAAAGCAATTTCCACCTCTCACAGTATTAAAAAAAATAAAAACAACAATTTTTTTATTTTGTTCTAAGCTTCTATTTATTTCTGTGAGGAAAGGGATAGATAAGATATAATAATTCTGTGAATTTTAAACACTCGGATATCATCTAGCATGCAGTAAACCCAGAATTGTAATCCAAATATATATTCTCTGAAGCATAGATTGCCTTTGATACATTACCTCAGCTGTGTAAATGACCCTTGACAAAGAATGTATGTGATAGAATATTCCTCACAATAGGCTGCTTATTATAATTTTGGGGAGGTGCAGTGTGGATTACAAGGAAGGAAATACTTTTCTTTTGAGAGAAAATAAAAGAGAAAAAACTAAATGTGATGACCTTTCATGTCTTCTAAAAACTTCCGCTATTGCTACAGATCTCTTGAGGAATACCCTGCAATGAAATAGTGGAGTGGAAAAAGAAAAAAAGAAAAAAAGAAAAAAAAAAAGGTGGAGAAAAACTCATTACAAATAAATCATGCTAGTTTTATTACGAACGAGAAAATATAGACAATTCCCTACTTATGTCAGTGTGGGAAATGCACCAAGAGTGTGACAAATGAAGGTATGTAATTTTAAACTCTCTTTTCAAATATATCAGTTTCCAAAAACATTATATTAAATCATAGCGGGACATTCAAATATGTAAATTAAACAAAATTTAAAAGCTGTATCAGGAATTAATATCCAGCAATATAATTAAATGTGAAAATACAACGTTGTTTTTAAGCCAAAACTGAAATTACATTGCCTAGAGCATATTTAGAACCGCATGTAAGTAGCTGAAGTTGTAAGCACTGATGACCAAGAAACTCTCACTTGGACTTTTTTAAATACATTTTTATGGTGATCAAATTTTAAGTATATGTTTTTGTGACATATACATAAAGCATAAAGTTAATAGATATCTAAGATCATAATAATAAATATATATTTGTTTAGGTATTTGATTTGATGGTGAGCTCATAAAGAAGTGGTTGCACTTATCCAAAGCTTATTTTTAACTAGGTAGAACTGATATTAAAGAAACAGTTAACTAAATTCTGCTGAAGAATCATTTGTTGGGCATATAACTGATAACTCATAAAAATCACTAAATCACTTCTGGATACTTTGGCAGAGTTTCAGAAAGAACTGCTTTGTGATCAGAAAATTTACAATAAAGAATTACAATATCTTGTTGCACAGCCAAAGAGAGGAGAATATGCACAATATTCAGCTTTGTTCTGATCAGTCAGAAACATCCTGGCTTAGCTAATTAGCATATTTGTTAAAAGAGTGTAGGAAAGAAGGTTTCTTCCCATGAGTACCAAAACTGTACTCAAAACAGAATGGAGCCAATCATTCAGACTAGAACAAAAAGTGCTCCTAAGTGAATTTGAATTTCACTGCTAGCTGTGCTGTTCAACATGAGGCCAAGAGCCAAAAGCTTTACAGAATTCAACTCAGCTATCCAGTTAAGCACACATGGAAGAGAAGGAAAAAGTATTCTATGCTGGCAGCTAAAGATCAGTTTCTTTACCAGAAAATGTTTGCATTGCACAATACTATCCAGTATCTTTTTACCAGTTCAACTTATTCTGAAACTTGATCATCTCGCTTAGCTAATGAAGGCAATAAAACTCTGAAGCAGCTCCAAAAGTTATAGTCCTAGCTTTAATGGCACACTTTTAGTGAAGTATTCAAATCCAAGGACATATGCAGATTCCTGCACTCCTTGCCTTATTCATCCAAATGTTGAGGAAAAAAATGTCTCAGGAGTTTTAAGGAGTTTTTTCCATTTCACCACTGTATAAGAGAAAATGCATTTGTGATAAATATTTTTATTTATGAGAAACATTTTCTGGAGAGAAAACAAGGCAAAACATCTTTCCTGTACCTAAAAAATATTTGACTAATTCACAGATATCTAAATATAATAAACTGTGTTATTAAAGGGTTCCCAGAAAGACAGTCTGCCTTTCATAATGATTGTGGAACCAGTCAACATAATTTATGATTAAGAAAATTTAGGAAACATTTAGGTAGTGTCATCAGGATTGTTACTGAATCTTCACTACATCTTTTTTTGTGTAATTAGATTATCTGTTTTAACAGCATCCTTTCCAGTTTAGCAGCTACTAATGGTGACTATCTGATTTTTCCTTTGATTATTTGCAGCTTCACATTGTATATGTTGGTAGCTATGTACCAGGACAGTGTCATTTCTGCTCTCCTCTAAGAATGCCACATTTAAATTGTGTACTATGACTGTGCGTGATGCTAAAATAGTTCTGTTGCTGTTACTCATACTGTTTTCTACATAAAAAAATAGAGTTGTAACAGCCACTCAGAGCTTTAATGCTATCTTAGTGTTGTTGAAACTGCTAATAATGCCTTGAACTAGACATGATAATCAGGATAGAAAACTTCAAATTACTAGTCAGGCTTTTTACATCCCGTTTGCTTGTGGTTAAATAACACTTGAAGGCTACCAAATTGTTCTAAATAAACTCAGAAATCCTCCCTAAAAGCATTCCAGATTAATGACATGAAGAAGGCTTCACAGATAAATATCTAGAGAAAAATCTCTTTTACATCTCCCCAAAGGCACACCATGACACCAGGCTAGAGGATGGAGACAAGGATCTCAGAGAAAACCATCTTTATACCATCTTACAGGTATGAAAAATTCCATGCTATGGGTCATACCTCCTCTTCCTTTCAGACTGATTTACACTAATCTAAGCGGCTTTAGCTATACTATCGTATCTTCAGTTTTGTATCAGAAAAGTGGTCTTGGTTGACACTGACAGTAATTATCTGCTTGCGTATGAATAATACCAATTGTCATCTCTCCTGCTTGTTGGACTGTCTTGGAAGAGAACCAATTGCTCTCCATCCTCTTTTTCAGAAAAAAATGTAGCACCATCTCCATCAAGTTTCTTCCCAATCTTTGGAGAAAACTTTGGATCCTCTGACTGCTCCTTTAATCTCTCACTTGAAAAGCTCTTCAAAACATAACAAAACTGAAGTCCTCTAACTTCAACACTATTTGCCAGAAAAGCTGTTTATCCACTGGACTGACTTTACTACATCATCACTGGGGGTGATGTCGTACAGTGGATGTTATCCAAACATGGATTAAAAAGCAAGGTTAAATATCAGGCATCATTTTTTCCTGAAAAGAGCATAGGGAAGAACAGAAAGAAGGCTTAGGAGCTTTAACACCATCTGTTTCAGTCTACTGATCTAGTCCTGTTGCACCAAACAGCTTACTAATGGACAATAGTCTTAGATAATTAAAGCTTATAGAATTAATTTCCCCACACATGATACCTTTTCTTTTTCTGAAATCCATAATAATTTGTATGCTTTTGACCCCTGCAACCTCATTTGTTTGTTTTCTTTCTGGGAGAAAAACCAAAGGAACTCTTGAGAAAAAAGAAAACAAAAGTGAGATTGTCCTTAAACTAATACAGTGTGAGTTATTTATGACTGTATATGATGTACAGGGCTTACTAAGCTACTAACATTTACAACTTTGGATACAGATTCTCTGTCTGCTATCATTTTGTTAAACCAACTAACACGTTTTTTAGCTTTCTCCTGGGATTGTAAAAATGTAAGCTCAGCTGACTTTTTATTTCACTACTGATCAGGTTAATATTACCAGATGAATCTTCCTGTCCACAACACTGAGAAGCCTTATGGTTTTGTCCAAGACAAATGTTAAATGTAATTTGAAGGTCACTGGAAGTGATGCAGTAGTTGCTGGGAAACACTTTATATCACTTTACATTTAAGCAGTCCACTTCCAGATGAAGCTGAAAGAGATGTAAGAAAATGATTGCAGAGATGAAGAACAGAATATGTAATATTAGCAGCAGCACTGTTAACAGGCTACATATGAAGCTTGTGGTGCAGTGTTCCCTCACCAAATTTAGGCAATTAGATATACAGACAATAAACATCTGAAAATCACAGTCTCCACAATTTATTGGATAAGGTATCAAACTGACATATTTAGTCAAGTTCAAAGCACAATATTTGTGTCTATGACCTCTTCCATTACCTGTGTAGAGACTGTGCCTTATCCATATATCTAGAGTAATTTTTCCTTTCTTCTTTTCTAGTCTGTATTTCCATATGACTTTCACTTTAACCATTCAGGCTTGCTTTTTCCCATGGAACCTTTTTGCTATTCCACCAAGAGCTCTTTCCCAGAAACATTAAATTTTATATCATTGACACCTATTATCATGTTCTGCTTTTACTCTAGGTGCTGTATTCATGAAATGCCCTCTCACTGTGAAGGAACAACTGATAACTATTTGGAGTGCAGTTTATAAAGCAGAGAGTACTCACTCTTTTTTCTAATATAGATTGTGGTTCTTTAGTTTGCTTTTGAGAATGTCCCATAGGGCAATAGGAGAAGCCTTATTGAAGCCAGTTACATATTCTGCTCTACCCTGGTATAGGTTCCATCTTTGAGAAAATAAGACTGCTTTAGCACTATCTGAACTTTGACAAAACTACACTGTCTTTTTCATTTTATTCTCTCTCAATATAAATAGATTGATAATTCTGTCCTAGTTTCTTAAGGTAGGTGCCATGATCTTTTACATTGCTTCCCACTGCTCCACCTCTCACTTCTTAATAGTTGATACAGAAATTCACATTCTTCTCTTTTCTAACCACTTGTCTTCTATGATCTCTTGAAGAAAACCACTAATGTTTTATCAATCTCTTTGGTTAGATTTTTTTTTAAGCAGTTAAAGATAAATTTATCAGGATATTATGACTTAAATTCAGCTCATTTATCTAAATTTTCTTTACCCTGCTCTTTTCAAATTCTCCCTGACATACTTATTCTTGTAATAAAACTCACTGTGTGAAGTATCTGGTCAAAATTACCTTTTTCTTTCTTTCTTTTTTTAATGAAAAAATCAAAGAAGCTATTGAATTTAGTCTGTTGTGCATAATCTTTTTTTTGTTCTCCTTTCTTGTTGAATAAGATCCTTCTTCCTTTTGATTTAATTTTCTATTATGTTTATAAAACCTGTATCTTATTTTATAGCTAGCCTTTCTGGTTATTTTCATGCCTTTATTTTTCTGTCATTCCTTCATACTTACCCTTTGGTAGTGTTATTTTTGTCAGCTTGTAATTTTTTCCCATTTTTTTGCCTTAAAATTAATGCATTTCTGATTAGATTGCTAGTTTATTGAATTAACTATCTTTCATTTGAATTAGTAGTCTGATTGCTGTCCTTTTAATACTGTCACTTTCAATATCTGCCAGTTCTCCTGTAGAACAACTTAATAGATATAAAATATACTTTCAGTTATATAAAACACACTTATAGATTGCTCTCTCACCCACCCCCTTCAAATTATGGTCTGCTTTTGTGAAAGTTGCGGTCCTTACTCTGCTGTCCTTTGCCCTAGAATAATAAATAATATAGTTGTACAGCTCCTTCCATACAATTTTCACCTGTTTTATTTTAGAAACCACAGAAGTTATTACCACAGAGCTATTATTCTACATTTGAGTACCATGAAGCACTACATGAGATTTTAAATGTGGGAGATAGTTTGAAAGATAAAGTGTACCCCAGTATATTTCAGTAATTTCTATAGCTTGGTACTGGGTTAACTGAAATGTTTGTTTTTAGGAACTGTTAGTAACCTTTGCATGCTTCTGTTTCTCAGCATAAAAGGCTTCACTTCTCTTTAAGGTCTTGCTTTTCCAGACTCTATTGTAATTTTCTCCTCTAGTATTCTTTCCACTCTCTTTATATTTTCAGCATTTCATAAGATAAATAATATTTACTTTCAGGTAAATAATAATTATTTTCAGGTGGATTTATGCCAAATTTGTTAAATCCCTCTTCTCTAATTCCAGGATAGATGCATTTGGTTTACATGGCAAGGTTTTGGTAGCAGGGGGCTGCAGGGGTGGCTTCTGTGAGAAGACACCAGGAGCTACTCCACGTCCAACAGAGACACTTTCAGGCAGCTCTAATGGACCCACTGCTGGCCAAAGCTGAGCCAGTTAGTGACACTGGTGGCACCTCTGTGATAACATATTTAAGTAAGGGTGAAAACGCTGTGCAGCAGCAGAGAGAGGAGTGATAAAATGTGAGATAAACAACTATGTGGACACCAAGTTGAGAGAAGGAGGGGAAGGAGGTGCTCCAGTCACCGGAGCAGAGATTCCCCAGCAGCCCATGGTGAAGACCATGGTGACACAGATTGTCCCCCTGTAGCCCATAGAGGACCGTAGTGGAGCAGATATCCACACTGTAGACTGTGGAGAACCCTATGCAAGAGAAGGTGGATGTGCCCTGAAGGCAGCTGCAGCTCATGAAGAGCCTATGCTATAGCAAGCTCCTGGGAGGATCTGTGGCCTACAGAGAGGGGCCCATGCAGGAGCAGGTTTGCTGGCAGGACCTGTGACCCCCATGGGGGACCCATGCTCAAGCAGTCTGTTCCTGAAGGACTGTACTCCATGGAAAGAACCCATGCTGGAACAGTTCTTGAACTGCAGCTAGTGGGAAGGACTCATGGTGGAGAAGATCATGAAGGACTGTATCCTGTGGGAGACACCCCATGCTGGAGCAGGAGAAAGTGTTATGGACTGGATGCAACCCCCATTGCCCAACCCCCCTGTGACACCCTGGGGGGGAATGAGGCAGAAGCTTTGGGAGTGAAGTTGAGCCTGAGAAGAAGAGAAGGGTGGAGGAATGGTGCTTTTACTTTTGTTTTATTTATTACTATCCTACTGTTTTATTAATTTGCAATACATTAAATTAATTTCCCCAAGTCAAATCTGTTTTGCCCATGAGAGTCATTGTAATTAGTGAGAGATCACCCTGTCTTTATCTCAGCCCATGAGCTTTTCATCATATTTTCTCTCCCTGTCCTGCTGAGTAGGGGAGTCAGAGAGTGTCTTAGTGGGCACCTGGCAGCCAGGTCAGGTTAACTCACCACAACAGAACGAGACTGGAGGGATTTTTGGTTTGGGATTTTTTTTTTTTTGTTGGAACTTCATGTCTTGTCAGTGGTGTTGTTTCATGGAATGTCATCTATGAAAAGAAATCAAAGTTTTAACTTTGGGTTTTATATCAACCATTTATGGACTTACACATTAATCTTGCAGTATTTCTAAATCACTGCCAAAGCTTGTATGCTCAAGCTGAAGGACTAATAATACCAGCTGTATACTCATCTCCTTGACTTACACTAGTAGAGGACTGTCAGCACATCAGTCTTCTATAAGGAAGATACATGACTGTCCAGAGTAATTAGTAAAGTAGCCTATACTGAAGATTAAATAAGATATGGCCAAAAGGCAACATTAGTATTGGCAATATATCTTTAATATCTTTGACTTGGTTCCAGTTGGGCTTAATACTTCCTGGACTGGTTGTCAGATAGGTTTCACTTCCTCAGAAGGGGACCTTTAGCTATCTCACTCTTCATTTATCAGTGTTGGAATAACTGCAAAAATCCTCTTAGTATTGAGACATATAGTCTCTCTCATCTGGTTATTATGGTCATTTTTTTTCTTTTGGTCTCAGCAGCACACAACAGTCCTTAACCTTGAAAGACATGTGACTTGGATGATGCTCCCGAACAGTTCTCTTATGTATGAGGTAGCTGTCACCTGCTTTCCTTCCTGTAGAACAAGTGTTTTCCTCTCACAATGCTACTAATACCTTCTTGAAGCAGCTCTATTTTTCCATGCTGCATAAACCTATTTGGTTAAATCCTCACAATTCTAGACATTGGAGCTACCACAACCTGAACAGGTATACCATGTTCCTCAAGTATTCCACCTCAAAGTACATTTCATACTGTGTGCCAATCACCTGTGTGTGTTTTGGTTTGGGTTTCTGTTTGGTGGTTTTTTTAGTTGGTTGCTTGTTTTATTATGGGTTGGAGGGGTCAGGGTTGTTTGTTTTTATCCTACTGGCAACACAAACTTCGTTTCTTTCAGTCTGATTCCCTAGATCTCTTCATGAGCTAGGTCCCCAGGTTTGGTGGTACAGCAGAAACTCTCAGCAGTGCTGGGTGTGCTTTCATTCTAGACTGCTTAACACAAGAAGACCCATCTTGCATTCACATTTGGCCTGCTGGCAAACACCTGCTTGTGAAAAATGGTGGTTAGAGGTGGTTTGGGTATATACCTGCAGAGGTTTGGGTATATACCTGC
The DNA here is from genome assembly GCF_031877795.1 of Strix aluco. Taxonomy (NCBI): domain Eukaryota; kingdom Metazoa; phylum Chordata; class Aves; order Strigiformes; family Strigidae; genus Strix; species Strix aluco. The sequence continues at coordinate 28,540,388 of NC_133932.1, read as the reverse complement.
AGAAAGTCATGAAATTCAACAAGTAGCTAAAGGTCAGCCACTGGTTTCCCAATGAAAAAGTTTTTTAAACTTCTTTAAAAACTATAGTCACAATATTAACACTTAATTTAAATGGGTGGGTGTGTGTGGGGAGGGGTGTGTTATCACAGATTAGAGTGGAATTTTTGCCTGATTTTGTTTTTTTCTCACAAACTTTGTGGTTTCTGTGCTGTTGGAAAAAAAAATCTGTATTATTTATGTTATGCTATGGTGCCAATGTTTTTGCTCATATTCATGTATTATTTGAAAAATTCCCATAGTTTTCAGCTTCAATGACTGAGTCAGTGTTTAAATCCAACAGCTGGTACTGTATGTCAGCACCTGAGGTAAATAACACTCTTAGTGATGTACTTGTCTGTCCCAATAAACATGTTCATTTGAAACTGTCATTGTGAGATGCCATGATTTATTACAGCTTGAGTTTCACTAGAATAGCATAACAAGATCTATACAACAGAATGGCTACACAGAAATTGTGGCCTCTCTTCTTTAACTCACTTTTTGTTACATTATTTTAATAGTAGGTCAGAAAATTACTTGTTTTAGTAATATTTCATGGCAACCTATAGTGAGTATTCTGATTTCTCAGATTTTTTTTACATTTATATGGAAGCTTCAGTAGCTGAAAGAGGGTAGCTCTGAAACTTTAAGAATGTAACAATAAATAATTTTATATTCTCTTTTAAAGACTGAAGTTATGGAGATGGAAATCAGCTAGATATTTTTCTTAGCCCACATCTTCCAGGACTCTTGATCACACAATCTGTTCAGGATGGCCTTTTATATTGAGTTTGTTTTTCAGAATAAGACATTGAGGGAATTCTCTATTTTAAAAAACTAAGGTCATAGAGAGTACAAAGTAATCAGTGTAAACAAGCCTAGTTTAATTATTCAATGGTTTATCCCTATCCATCTGTTCTTGAGAGCTATGATTCAGGGGAACTGTAAACATTCTCCAGTGAACTGAGGATGTAGCAGAATGGAAAAATGAAAGGGCAAGTGGGAATTACAGAGGAGGTGCTAAGAAATGTTTTAGAAATAGAATAGAAAAGATCAGTGAGGAAATGATGAAACAGTTAACTAATCAGAGAACTAATCAGAGCTGGGGGAGAGCAGCAAATTTTCAAATAAAGCTTTTTTTAAAAAAAATCACACAGACAAAAAGCCCCTTAACTACTGGCTGAAATATATAGATATATGAAAACCAAATGTGAAATTTTTCCTGAAAAATAAATATACCAACAGAGAAGTAGAACAGAGACTATCATCTCTTATATGTGTAAAGAATATTATAAATTTAAAAACACAACCTGAAATTGATTTGGACAGAACAATCAGTTTAACAAATGTCCAAGAACAAAAAATATTTTGATTTTTGCACTTAAATAAACAATTTTAATAGGTAATTCTATGGCAGTAGTAGACCAAATGGCCAAGTTCTTATTAAAGTTTTCTACCAAATAAAATTACTGTTCTTCATTATTGCTGGTTTTCAACTGGTTTAATTCCTTAACTATTTTGGAAATTAATTGGGTTTTGTGTTGCTTCTTTTCTTTTCATCTCAAGTTATACTTCAATTTATCTTTTGATAATGTCTACAGACTTATTGGCATGCTGTTGTATAAATCAAAAAGTCTCTCTATTTTTGTGTGACCTGATGCACTGTTTGCCAGAAAACAGTCATAATAACTCAACAACCTAACTTGCTGAAAACGCTGGTTTTTAGTCAACAGTGCAAGAGGATCTGAGAAAATTAATAAACTCAGAATTATACACACGAAGAAAGTAATAGAAGGGAAAGTGTTTAGAGAGGTGATGTATGTTTTTCAAGGTAGGTTTAAGATTTGAGAATAAGTGCAAAAAGAAAATCTTTAATAAAGCAATACTCTGTTGGCGTATGGGGACAAGACCAAGGAAAATGGATACTCTAGTAGAAATTTGATAATCCAGTAGAAATCAAAGAAGAAAGCTGAAGAAGTGCAGTATCTGTATGTAATCAAAGTGTAGTGATCCAAGTTTTGAAGGTAGCTGGGTCTTTCTTCATTGCAAGTGAGATGTCGTGGCCAAGGCGACTCTGAGCCCCTCTTGCAAAGCCTGCAGTAATGGAAGTAGAGGAGAACAGTCAAGAAAGGATGAGGTGCTCAACTCAGACCTGTCCAGCACACACCTTGCAGAGAGACCCCTCCAAGTCTCAAAACTGGACACAGCTGTGGGCAGGTGAAGGGCACAGGGGAAGGCTGCTGCAGCCATGGCTGACACATGGAGCATGTTTGTCGCACTGGGCAGTGCTAATAGAAAACTTACAGTCCTCAGACCAATAAAAATCTCATCTCTGTATTGGTTTGTACTTATGTCAGACTAGAGCAATCAGCTGACCTGGAGATTGAAATGCAAGATCTTTTTAATTGACTTGGAATACAAGATTACTACTTCTGTGCGATGGACACATGTCTTCACAGCTGTGAATCACAGAGAGAAATACTGTATCACTAACCACCTTTTTTAAAATCCAAGATGTAATCCTCTTTCTGTAAATGTAAAGAATTTGACTTCTTTCCAGATTTGTTGTGTAAAGCAATTTAAAATGGCCTAATTTCTTCAGAGACTCTGTAGCTTCCAAAGTGGCTAGTTACCTCTGAAATTTTGACTCAAGTATTTGAACAGTAAAAGCAATGTTAAAAATCTCTTTTCATATCTCTACATAATAAAAATGTCATAATTCTGTTATGTATATTACTGATGTGTCATCTTTCTTTCAGATGTGAAAGAGCTAAAGTTAAAAGAAAAGGTTACTGATAATAATGATGGAATTAAAACCAAAGCAAAAGTACTTAACTAAACTGGTGTATTACCAGGTAAGATATAAATGTTGGAAGAACAATGGATAAAAATCTATAAAACAAAATATCAAAAACCAACAGGATAGTGAATTTTTTCTTCAAATATTTTGATTCAGCTGTTCATTGAACACTGATTTCTATTAACTGTTTTGAGTTTGTTGCTGTACATCAAATCAGAAGCAAAATCTAAGATAAAATAATGTTTATGCTAAATGACAGTCATTTAGCTCTGTTCTATTTAAGCAGAGTGCAATAACAGTCAGTTACACAAAGAGGTTGCTAGAAGAAGGAAATAATGTGCCATTTTATCACAGGTCTAAGTGATGCATCACAAATGTGATACACATCTAACCCTTGACAATGATGAGCAGGGAAAAATGTCAGATCATTTTTTCCTACATGAGCCCTAGGAACAAGGAATAAGAGGATGACACTTCACTGCCCCTGTGAAAATTGCATACAAATCCTCCATAGGCTAAAGTGCACTGCTAAAATGACAGCCCTGGAGCTTTAGTACATGGGCTTGGTGTGCAGCAGAGCTGACGATGGAACAAAACATCTTCTGCTCCTCCTTGTACATCTGTAAGACCTTGCCTTCAATATCCAGTACCCATTTCAGCTACAGGCAAGAGCCGCTGCGTTCATTTGGGCACCAGCACCAACTTGGGTGAGCCCATGGGTAATATGCCAGAACTTTGCTTCAAGACAAGCTCTGTGTACAAATACTTGCACATGCATGCAGGAAAGGAGATGAGTCTTCTTCCTCTGCTTACATGACTTCATTTCCCAAGCTTGTGCCTCAGCCCTTCCTGCCTTTATACACAAGCCTTCCACAAACATACACTAGCCTTCCACAGATCCCAGTTCCCAGCATAACACTGATCCCAAGTCCTTTGCTGAAATGGATGACTCTGGTAACCTAAATATCTGTGTTGGGTTTGTGTGTCACTGGGTTTTGGTAGCGGGGAAGGGGGCTATAGAGGCGACTCCTGTCAGAATCTGCTTGAAGCTCCCCCTGCTCCAAGTTGGACTCGCCTCTGGCCAAGGCCGAGACAGTTAGCGATGGTGTCTGTACCTCTGTGATAACATATTTAAGAAGGGGAACCAGCAGAGGAAGAGGGGAAGGAGTGAGGGAAATACTTATGCAAACACTAAAGTCAGCTGAGGAAAGGAGGAGAGGTGCACCAGAGCAGAGACCCCCTGCAGCCCGTGGTGAGAGGGCAGACTGTGCCCCTGCAGCCCATGGAGGTCACCGGTGGAGCAGATGCCCACCTGCAGCCCTTGGAGGACCTCATGCCAGAGCAGGTGGCTGCTCCCAAAGAAGGCCAGGACTCTGAGGGAAGCCTGTGCTGGAGCAGTCTGTTGCTGGGAGGACTGCAGCCCATGGGAGGGATCCGTGCTGGAGCAGTTCATGAAGAGCTGCAGCCTGTGGGAAGAACCCATGTCAGAGAAATATGTGGATGACTGTCTCCTGTGGGAGAGACCCCACACTGGAGCAGGAGAAGAGTGTGAGGAGTCCTCCCCCTGAGGAGGAAGGAGCAGCAGAAACAACAGGTGATGAACTGATGGCAACCCCCATCTCTTGCCCCTCTGTGCCGCTAGTGGGGACGAGGTAGAGAAACTGGGAGCAAAGTTGAGCCTGGGAAGAAAACAGGGGTGGGAGGAAGGTGTTTTTAACATGTGATTGTATTTCTTGCTGTCCCACTCTGATAGGATTGGTAAGTTAAGTGGTGGTGGTGGTGTTCAAAGTAAATTGATGGGTTTTTGTCTTCCCCAATCAAGTCTGTCTTTTGTCCACGACCATAATGGTAAGTCACCCTTCCTTGTTCTTGTCTTGATCTCTGAGCCTTTTGTTGTATTTTTTCCTCCCCATCCCTGAGGGAGAAAGAGTGAGCAAGTGTCTGTGTGGTGCTCAGTTGCCCTCGGGGCTTAAACCATGACAGTGTCATTGAGCATAATATCTGACAGGTTATTCACAGCATTTCATAATGTCTTATTTGTATTTTATTGATGGGATTTTTTTTTCTATGCTTCACACTTATTTTTATATGGTAAACTAATCCAAAAAGCTGAGGTTTTGTTTTGTTTGTTTCCATAACAGATGTGAGGAGGAGAAGAAAATATATGTTCATAAGACTTTTCAAATACAAAGAACTCTTTCTCAAATAATAAATATATAAATGGACAAAATGTTCTTTATGAAAAACAGCAATGCACAAAGGAGATCCACAGCCAAATAAATGAATGACATATGCTCAAGAATTACATATAACTCAAATTCGTTTTATTTCAATATATGAGCAAAGGCCTTAGTTATGTGACTTACTCTGTTATTTTCATTTTTACTCTCTAAGCTGCAGAGGTTTTTAATGTGCATAACTCATATGATATGACAAAGAATGGCACATCAAGCTATTTTCTTATAAATACATTAAAAATGTAACCTAAAGTATGAGTGGAGAAAGGAGCCGTGATACATGAAAAAATAAATCAAAAGTGAAGTAAAATTGTCTCTCCAGTACTACATTCGCGAAGTGTTAAAACTAAACTGTTTACAAATGAGCACTAGCAGTTTCCACGATGCTAAAAGTTTGATGCTTTTGTCTTGATTCTAGCCTATATACTGATATATTAATAATAAAACTATTTGATCAGACACTAGATTCTTTAGCCCTTCTGGGATATAAGACCTCCTTTCCTCCATTCAAAATTTAAGTTTCTGACTAATGGAGCAGATTCTGGTGTTGTACTTGGAGATCTCCCACAGAGTAGTTTAAATGCTAAATTTTGCATATTTCCAGTATTAAAAATTTGTTACTTAAAGATGTATACTAATCAGGATTAAACCTAATAACTCTTGGAAGAACAAAAAATCAGTAAAAAACAGTATTCCTTGCTCTGATCTCCTAAACTCTCATCACAGTGGCTTTTACTTAAAGTTTTGTCCTTTGTTGCTTTTATGTGAGTTGTTTATGCAAGTACTTTTTTAAGAGCTTGTGATGTTTTAGTAAGCACTCACTTGCCAAGATATTTCTGTTTTCATTAATGTGAATAAGACCCAAACATTTCAGTTAGAGAATATTTTTGAGCAGTCTTACAGTATCCTTAATAGAATCACAGAATCATCTAGGTTGAAAAAGACCTTGAAGATCACCTAGTCCAACCATTAACCTAACATTGACAGTTCCCAACTACACCATATCCCTCAGCGCTATGTCAACCCAACTCTTAAACACCTCCAGGGATGGGGACTCCACCACTTCTCTGGGCAGCCCGTTCCAACGCCTAACAACACGTTCTGTAAAGAAATGCTTCCTGATATCCAGTCTAAACCTTCACTGGTGCAAGTAGTAGGTTGAGTTCCCCTACTGAAGGCTGCATCTTATTGAAACATCCCTTTAGTCATGTGTAGGTAGAATAACAGGCAAACCAAACTGTAGTATAGAGAGAAGATAAAAAAAATATTGCAAGTTCCAAGGTGTTCTTTGAGAAGCTACATTTCATTCCCCTGGTGACCTGCAAAAATGAATTGAAATGGACATTTTAAATAAACTTGAACTGGCGGAAAGTGTCCAGTAACCTCAGTGGGTTTTACATCAAGCTCTACATAACTGAGATTTCTAGGTCTATCCATAGGAATTCTAAGACCCCCCCTAACTTTGAAATATAACATGACTCTAATAAAATAAAAATGTTATTTTCTTTGTCTGTTGTGACCAGTTTGAAAGACAGTTGGGGAGTTTCTGATTCATGTTAAGCAGATATATTCTGCCAAATACAGTTTAGCAGACGTGGAAAATAATCTCTAATCCTCAGTGGTTTTAGTTAACCTTTTTGAAAATCAAAGTTACTGTGATTCAGAAATGCAAGATTGGAACAGAACTGGAATCCTCTCAAAAAGCTATGATGTCTGTTGACCCTTTCTAAAGCAGAAATGTTTGCATTATCAGATTTGGTAACTTTAACATTAATACTATTTTGTTACTGTTGACTTATGATTTACAACTTTTTACTTTTTCTTTTTTAGATTAAATCTACTGATGAGAAATTAATGGTATAGCTGCAGCATAGCTAATGGTACAGTTGTACATATATGTAGATATTGTACAGTGAACATGGGAATGGTATACACTTTACAGTACAGTTCTCTTCTTTAGACTGTTCCTTAATGTGGGACACTGTTTTGACATGATTAATTTCTGCATTCTGCCACATCACTAGATATGCTGCTTTAGTCTTTTAAATCTTGCAGTTCTATATCAGATCTTCTGTGTCTGGGCATTGCCATGGGAAACAAAATATCATGTTAGGGAATACATTTGCACGCTTACCCCAGTCAAAATTAAGATGCAAATGTTTCATCAATACAAGAGCTATACACCAAATTAATGCTATCTCCAAGTATGCTGAACTCTAAAACAATCCAGGGTGCTATGTATACATATGTTAGTTCCCTTGTGTACATAACTTTTCACTTCCAAAGCATTTCATTCTTCTGGGAGAAATGAGTTGTCAGAATAAGCAGAAATCCAGAACAATCTACTTGGGAAGCTTTGCTAAATCCAGATAGTCTACACTGCTGCTGTAGTTCATTGGCTCTATTTTAAGGAGACATGAAAAGAAAATGAGAGAGAATCATGGCTCTAGTCCTCTGCTTTTCCCAGAGACCTGAAGGAAGTTGAAATATGAACTCAGAAGAGTCCTCTATGCTGTCCTCTGTGTGCTACAGAAAACCACTCAGTATCCTAGAAAAAACTTAAGATGTATTTTTGAAGATTTTAGAAAAAAACCCACAAAATTGAACAACACAACTTCAGTGTGCCACTAGCTGAAATCAGGAAGGACCAAGGAAGAGCCATTCTTTGCTAGGAACCAAAAGGAAACTTAAATTCCTATTTGTTAGCTAAGAAATGTACACTTTATGAAATGGGGTCCAAGTAAGACAGCCAAAACAAAGAAGCAGAACAAACCAGCAATTACATCCATCCTCAATGGAAGGAAAATTCCCTCCTGGCCCTGTCCTACTAGTAAATTAATTTATCTCCAGAAGGTGAGCAAAGCCCACTAAACCAATAACTGAAAGACTTCAATAGCACTAGTGCACAAAAGTAGTTGATTTCTAGCTGCTGTAACATATAATGCTTCAGAGAAAGGTAAAAGAATATATCTAATAAAACAATAAAAAATCTCAGAGGTGAAATTTTACAGTGCTTTGCCATCTAGAACTTAACAACAAGTGAAGGAAAGGCAAAAGTATAATGAAGGGTGAAACTACTTGGGTATGTTTACTGAATCTCCACACACAGGTCTCATTTAATTAAACCTTCTGTATTCTTCCTGCTTTTGAAAAGGATGTTTTGAGTGGAACAATGAATGAGAATTATAGATAGAACCACTTCTATATCAGTGATAAAAATGAAAACTTACCCTAGTGAAGCTAGTCTACTTTTTTTCAGTGCCAGATTTTTCTCTGTCATAAACTGTGAATAACATTTTTTCTCTAATGGCAACTGAATGGCTTTTCTGTGAGTTTTTCGAGAAAAATCATTCTGTGGTTTCATAACAGTTACTGTTGGGCAACTTTAATATTTGTTGAATATCCATTGTAAAGGTTTTGAGGTTGTTGTTTTGGTTTGGTTTGGTTTTTTTTCATTATTTCAGGTAATTCTTGTATACTTCTTTTATAACTTCCTTCCTTCTCAGTGTTTCCTCTTAGACTTCTTGCTGAATGTGTCCTTGGACATTTAACCAGGTACCTGTGGGCTTAGATAGTTCTCTTGATCTTTCTCTGTGAGTCAGGCCCTCCAACCTCCTAAATAATGTTTTGTACTGTTCTCGCTTTCACAGAATCACAGAATCATCTAGGTTGGAAAAGACCTGAAGATCATCTAGTCCAACCATTGACCTAACATTGACAGTTCCCAATTACACCATATGCCCAAGTGCTAAGTCAACCCGACTCTTAAACACCTCCAGGGATGGGGACTCCACCACCTCCCTGGACAGCCCATTCCAATGCCTAACAACCCGTTCTGTAAAGAAATGCTTCCTAATATCCAGTCTAAACCTTCCCTGGCGCAACTTGAGGCCATTCCCTCTTGTCCTATCACTTGTTACTTGACTAAAGAGACTCATCCCCAGCTCTCTGCAACCTCCTTTCAGGTAGCTGTAGAGGCCGATGAGGTCTCCCCTCAGCCTCCTCTTCTCCAGACTAAACAACCCCAGTTCCCTCAGTTGCTCCTTGTACGACACGTGCTCCAGACCCTTCACCAGCTTCGTTGCCCTTCTCTGGACACGCTCGAGTAATTCAATGTCCTTTTTGTAGTGAGGGGCCCAAAACCGAACACAGTAATCGAGGTGCAGCCTCACCAGTGCCGAGTACAGGGGTAAGATCACTTCCTTGTCCCTGCTGGCCACCCTATTTCTGATACAAGCCAGGATGCCATTGGCCTTCTTGTCCACCTGGGCACACTGCTGGCTCATGTTCAGCCGGCTGTCAATCAACACCCCCAGGTCCCTCTCTGACTGGCAGCTCTCCAGCCACTCCTCCCCAAGCCTGTAGCGCTGCTGGGGGTTGTTGTGGCCCAAGTGCAGCACCCAGCATCTGGCCTTATTGAAACTCCTACAGTTGGCCTTAACCCATCGCCCCAGCCTGTCCAGATCTCTCTGCAGAGCCTCCCTACCCTCGAGCTGATCAACACTCCCACCCAACTTGGTGTCATCTGCAAACTTACTGAAGGTGCTCGATCCCCTCATCTAGATCATCCTTAAAGATGTTAAACAGGAGTGGCCCCAAAACCGAGCCCTGGCAGTCACCACTCGTGACCAGCCACCAACCAGATTTAATTTCATTCACACAACTATTTGGACCTGGCCATTCAACCAGTTTTTTACGCAGCAAAGCGTGTGCCCATCCAAGCCATGATCAGCCAGTTTTGCCAGGAGAATGTTGTGGGAAACGGTGTCAAAGGCCTTACTGAAGTCAAGGTAGACAACATCCACAGCCTCTCCCTCATCCAACAAGCAGGTCGCCCTGTTGTAGAAGGAGATCAGGTTTGTCAAGCAGGACCTGCCTTTCATAAACCCATGCTGACTGGGCCTGATCATCTGGTTGTCCCGCATGTGTTGTGTGATGGTACTCAGGATGAGCTGCTCCATCAGCTTCCTGGGCACTGAAGTCAAGCTGACAGGCCTGTAATTTCCGATATCATCCTTCACACCCTTTTTATATATGGATGTCACATTGGCCAATTTCTAATCTGTTGCGACCTCCCCGGTCAGCCAGGACTGCTGGTAAATGATGGAAAGCAGCTTGGCGAGCACCCCAGCCAGCTCCTTCAGCACCCTCGGGTGTATCCCATCCGGTCTCATAGACTTGTGTGTGTCTATGTGATGCAGTAGGTCACTGACTATCTCCTCCTGGATTGCGGGGGGGTCGTTCTCCCAGTCTCTGTCTTCTGGCTGAGGAGGCTGGATTCCCTCAATATAACTAGTCTTGTTATTAAAGACGGAGGCAATGAAGGCATTAAGCACCTCAGCCTTTTCCTCATCACTTGTTATCATGTTTCCTCCTGTGTCTAACAGGAGATGGAGGCTCTCCCTCCCACCAAAAGGTCTTTCTTTTGCTGCTGACATAGAAATACTTCTTGTTGTCCTTGACTGCTGAAGCCAGATTAATTTCTAGCTGGGCTTTAGACCTCCTGATTTCCGCCCTGCATAGCCTCACAGCATTTTTGTAATCATTGTGAGTGGCTAGCCCCTTCTTCCAAAGGCTGTAAACTCTCCTTTTCTCCCTGAGTTGCAGCCAAAGCTCCCTGTTTAGCCAGGGTGGTCTTCTCTGCCACCGGTTTCTCTTACAGCAGCTGGGGACCTCCTGCTCCTGTGCCATTAAGACTTCCTTTTAAAGAGTGCCCAGCCTTCCTGGACCCCTATACCCTTCAGGACCATCTCCCAAGGGATCCTTTCAAGCAGGTGCCCAAACAAGACAAAGTCAGTCCTTTGGAAGTCCAGGATGTCAGTTCTGCTTCCCCCTGTCCTGACCTCTCTAAGAATAGAGAACTCTATTATTTCAAGATTGCTGTGCCTTTCGTATGTTTCTGTAACTATTAGACAATGAAATCTTCTGAACTAAACACAGATGTGGTCACTAGCCATTTACTAGTTCATCCATCTCCCAATGAACAAAAGGAAGTTTCTTGTTTATTTAATTGGACTTGGTTTAATATATATAGTTGGTTCTTAGCTCTCTTCTCCATGTAACAAAACTGCAGTGATATCAGGTTTTAAAAAAATTTTATATATATATAAAAAACAGACAATTAATTTAATTGGCCTTACACCAACAATTCTTAGTTTCTCTCCCTACTTCTTATTTGAAATTCTAATATTATATTCTGTTTAGGAGACTACATGCATTTTTTGGTTTTTGTTATATTTCTTAGTTGTTCACTATATTATTTTGTTTCTTGAAACCAATGTACCTGAAAAAAATTATTGTCATGTTGCATCTCTTTTTGCGTAGTGTCATTTAATGAAGACATGATAAGACCTAGAAGATTTACATTTGCAGCCATTAAAGACTTACCTTTTGCTTTGATCCCCATGTTTAGTCACTCAGCCAAGGTCTTATCATGAGATTCTGTTCACATAACAGTCACATAAAAATTATTAACAATACAGGTGCTTCAATATTTAAATCTAAATAAGTAATGGCCAGAGGTTTTTCTTCAATAGATCATTTTATGTTGCCATCATTAAAAAAAATGAAGCTTGCTGTGCAAGATGTATCATCAAGTTTATTAGAAGTAGTAAACAGAGGAACTGTCTGTTCTGGGCATCAGTCTCTTTCTTTTTTTCATGGTAAATTATCCTTCAGAAAGTGATGTATCATCATTGTACAGAGAAGAAACATAAGTAACAGGCTTATTGAGAGGTTGTACATCAGAGAGATTCCCAGTGTATCTGCAAGGGGAAATGGACTGGCTTTTGTTGGTAACCAAATTCTACCACATCATGCAGATTAAATACATTACTAGGGCAATAGCTGATTTACTTCACCAGTTATTGCCATGGGACAGCTTGGTATTCAGTCAACAATTTCTCACAACCTGTTCAAAAGTTTTAAACTTCGTGAGTGTATATTTCAGATAAATAAATAAAATTACTAAGAACACTTATAGATGTAATTTACGACAAATGTTAACATCATTTACCATGGAAGGTAACTTCATATTGAAGCAGTTTTCACAGGGCCCCTCATGAGCTGCTGCCTAACCACAAATTATGTAAAACACAATGAATGCAAAAATCGTATCCCAAGTTGCTTCAAATTCTGAATAAGATGAAAAACAAAGCACAAAGAAGTAATGGAAAAAGTTGTGGCAAATACCTATCCTGTCAATCCAGAAAGGGTCCAGAATCTCTTTTGCCAGTAATCTTACTTTCATGTAGCTAAGAGGATATATAACTCTCAAACTGTAGAAAGCAATATCAAGAATTAGGAAAAATGGCAATCTGCAAAAATTTTTTGGATAAAGGGAAAAGACTTTTGTATCCCTAGTTTGGACCTATTGACAATAAAATATCAATAGTTAGAACAACTAAACTGAAAGCTGTTGCAATGCAATATGTAACTTGAAATGTTTGGGGGTTTTGTTTCTATTTTACTAGTAAAAAGAAAGGGGATTTTTTATTTTGTTAAAATAACATAATAAAATTTTGATTTCTTGTTATAATTCAACATAACTGTTTGTCTTTAGAGAATCAGTGTCTACTCAAAGTTGTTCCAAAGCTAAAACTAGACTTCTTTTGTAAGCTATATTATTTTTTAATTTAATAGAGAAAAAAGTTTCATGTGACACAATTCACATGAAAGAAAAATATTCTTGGACCAGTTTTAAAGTGCTAGGAAGAGTGGTGTATAATAGTACCACTCTCTGCACATAAACTAGAGTGGTGCCAAGGGGAGCTGCTGTAATAGCGGTAGTAAAAATGGAAAGGAAAGAGAATGTAGTGAAAAGAAAAAGCAATTTGGGTGTTCAACTGATTTAAAATACCCGAACTGAAATAGCAGCCAGGAGCACTTTCTTGCATTTACACTTAGCGAAGGTACTGACCTTTTGACTTCAGTTATGGATCTTTCCTATGATATACTTCTCTTTGAAAGATTAATAGAGAAAGTCTATGCACTGTTCTCTCTTTAACCCCCTCTTTAATCTCTCATCAGATATAGCACTTTTAATATACAAAAGTAACAGTCGTTACTTCTGCAGTTTAGAATCCTTCTGCAAAAAAGCAGGCGACAAAAAGGGTCAACACTGTGTGTATCAAGATTCACAGCAGACACATCCTTGCTACACATCCTCTTCTAGGGGGTCTTGTTTATGGTTCATTTATTCCTTTAATGTTTCTGTGGAAATTCCCATTTTCTCAGTACCAGTCGAGCTAATATAAATTGGGTTCTACAAAATGTGTTCGATAACACATCAAATTACTTTTTTTGCCTTTTTTCAATTTTAAATATAGACTTGAAATTCAGCCTTAGCTACACAAAATACTGCTAAACTTCAAAACCTGTGACTATCTCTGAACATACCTGACTTCTTGAAGCTGAATATATAAGTAGCACAAAATTCGTATCTTCTTTTGGGTAAGCTCGAGGACAGAAAAAACTCTTAATTCTTATTATTACTTTCTGTTTGTGGTTTTTGACTAAACATCAAAATTTAAATGTTCCAGTCACATTTGTAAAATCAGAAATATAAGACCCCTCTGATATAATGTTTTGAATGCAACCGGCTATTCAAACTATTTATTTATTTCCATTGTTCAGGTGCTGACTATGCCAGTAAAAATTATGCACAAACACAAATGAAGAGATTTGTAAAAAACTGTGTAGATATCTATTTCTTATTTCAAAATATTTTCAATGACACTAAGAAGAAAGAAAGAGGAATTGTGGACTTCCTTACACTACTCTGTCAAGTTGCAAGGTCTTAGTACTAGTAAAGTTGGGACTGTACTTTCCAGTTTTGGAAGGTACTTTAACAAGAGATATAATCAGCTCAGATGCTCTGGTTCACCCTCAGAGAAAGTGGGTTGTTCTGTGCTCTGGGAAAGGAGACGAGAGGGTTTCTGGAGGGGATTGTACTGCTGGGTGATGACCTGTGAATGGGATAGGCTGCCTGGGTGGGGCAGAGGCAGCTAGGCATAGGCCTGACCTGTTGACTACAACCTCATGATGGTTCATGATGACATCATCATGAGATTGCGCATTGCCTCAGGTACTGAGGAATGTAGGTTTAGGACTCTGCTGATGAAGCAAACCCTCAAGTTCACATTCATAACATTTTTTGTCCACTCACACAGGATCCTTCTTCCAGTGGAATAAAGCACTGCATGCTCTGGAGAAGGGAGCACTGCCTCACATAGACGTTGCTGCATGTGTCCTCTGGAGTTGATCTGGTCTCATCTCCTACATACACCTGCTCCCTGACTTACTACTCAACAGTTGCTGCTGGGAAGAATCTGTCAGGCTGAGATAATAAGCATCATCCTTCTCATTTATTGTGCAGGAGAGATGAGAGCCTGTCTTTCACGGCCTTTTTTATTCCCTGGTAGTGGCAGAGACTGGATGTCAGAAACCCACATGCAATATAGACTCCTGTACAACTTCTTGTTGACATTCACATCAAACCATTTCATATACAGTCCATTAGAATGTACTACTACTTTGTCTTCTTCTAATCTATATCCTAGCCCTAACTTCAGTTGTACACAAAGGTGTAAAAGCTCTATATGTCTTAATGTTGTCTGTGAATCGCCAGAGATGCTTGTCACTGGCCTTTGATTTATAAGGATTTGGCAACCAGAAACCTGCTGTATCCAAACTGTAATAACATTCATTGAAGAATTCATAACTCATCATCATTTCACTTTGGATACTCCTTATAAAACCTCTTCTGTTTCTCATTCTCCCAAACCTTACCCTAACCTTGACCTTTAAAGTTTCATGTATAATTCATTGAAGATGTTTGTTAATAACTTTGGGTTTGGTTCTTTTTTTTTGGTGTTTCTTAGGGATCCTATTCTCACTGTAACCCAATATCTCTTCTAACCTTGACTCTAGCCTGAGAGAAGATCTAAAGATTTGAGGCTAGAGTATAATTCATTAAAGATTTCATTTGCCCACTCTCAGTTCCTTTAGCTGCTCCTCATAAATTTTATTTTTCTGTGAACTCAAACTCTAAGCCTGTATTTAAACCTAATTTGGCACAAGAACTGCAGACCCCTGTCTAAGCATAAGACATATCTGATACCTGGCACCAAACCTCAATATACTTTGTTGCTTCTTATGGGCTCCAATTTTACTGTGCTTCTTCCTTGTCCAATTTTTTTTATCTTAAACCAAACTTCAATCTAACCTGAACTTGACATAGTTGCCAGAGACCTCTGCCATGCTCAACCCACTTGTAACTCCTGGGAGAGGACAGTTTGCAGCACTTATTTCCTTTGACTCCTCACTATGTACCCACCGCAATGTTGTTGCTAGTCCTATCTTTTTCACACACTAAACTCTGTCCCTGACCTGACACTAAGGCTAGTAACTCCTGTGAATCTTGAAGGTAATTATACCTCACTGGAAATTTCTGTTCCTACTCTACATTTAGTTTGGTCACACCTTTTGAGTAAGGTTCTTTTTGTAGCTCCTGGATTTAATCCCTAGCTTTAATCTCAGTTTTACATGGAGGTTATAGACCCCTAGTAGTCTGAGGCCCATACACTCCTTTTTAGGATTGCTGTATGGAGTACTTGGCTTATTCCTCTTATGAAATAAATATTTCTTCTTCTGCTTGTCTGGACTCTTCAAGATTTAACCTGGAAGAGCTGGTGATCAGACAGCTTCTGCACTCCATCTCCTGCCCAGGCACTGCAGTCTGTGACCCATAGTTCTCTCTGGACACTCTTTATGAATCACATTTTACTGTCAGATTTTAGTACTGTTGCATTTTTTTTATAAAGTATACTTTAGTAAACAAGTTAACCATTATTAGCTCACATTAGCTTACTAGGTAAAGTTATTCAAAAAGTAGAGCAGGGAATCAGAGAGAACTTGGTGACACAAGGCAATTTAAAGTCTTGTATATAATTTCAGGACTGTGACCTGCTACAAAGGGTGGATTGCCACCATAGAAAGTTGAGTCAACTGTTCAAAGTCATATTGTTTAATATGAGTACAACACTCACAATATTTAAGATTTCTTTAGGTGTTCCATGTTTATGAAATATTGTTTTCTCTTTCTTCAAGATATGCACTGCCACTAGTAAACCTAATTTAAAAAAAAAAAAAAAAAAAAAAAGGAAAAAAGAGCTAAATATTGTCTGAAACCTATGAGATTTAGATGCCCTTCATTAACTGAGGTCTGGGGAACTAGAACATGCATGGTGAGTGAGTTTGTTTTATTATCTGTTATGGTCTTGTTTGTCCCAATGTTTGCTACCCAACAGTTTCTATTAGCATGATGAGAGAAAGAGTGGGATAGAGAGAAGTGAGAAAATGCTCTGTGCATGTCTTTTAAAAATTTATAATGATTAACATTTTAGCAACATACAGATGACAAAGTCCAAACCGTGTTGATACTGACAGACATTCTTTTTAAGAAGGCAAGAAATAAGGATAAATTCAGTAACTATATATATATCAATAACTCCACTAATGAAAAAGTAGAGAAAAATAAAATAGATTGTATTGTAGGCTGTTTTGAAATCTTGTGAAAAATCTGTTAAATTAATCGTCAGAAGTATTAGCACATAAGACAAACAAGCATGAATGTTTAATATACACAGAAATAATTTATGTTTCACAACAAATATTTTATTTTGTGAGTCTATTATGGGTAACATTTTATAAACACCTGTAAGTTTTGCTTTCAACAGTGACTATCAGGTTGGTCAGGCAGGATTTCCCTTTTATAAATCCCTGCTGACTACTCCCAATCACCTTCCTATGCTTCCTATGTTTGGAAATGCTTTTCTGGAGGATTTCCTCCATCACCTTCCTAGGGATTGAGGGGAGGCTGACCAACCTGTAGTTCCCTGAATCTTCCTCTTGCTCATCTTGAGGATAGGAGTGACATTTTCTCTCTTCCAGTCTTCAGGAATCTCCCCCAGTTGCCATGACCTTCCAAAGATAATTGAGGATGGCCTTGAAGTGACAACAGCCAGTTCCCTTGGACTTGAGTACATCCAGCTTGTTTAAATGTTTTCTGACTTGATTCTTTTCCATCAGGGTAAGTCCTCCTTGCTTCAGACTTTCCTTTTGGTCTCAGAGACCTGGCATTCCTGAAGAATGGTTTTGTTCATGAAGATTGAGTCAAAGAAGGCACTGAGTACATTGGCTTCCATTTCATTTGTCAGCAGTCCCCTGCCCCATTCAGCAGCAGGCCCACATTTTCCCTTGCCTTTCACAACCATTGACAGATTCAACTCCAAGCTTGCCTTGGCTTTCCTAACCTGATCCCTGAAAGACTGAAAAACATTTTTATGTCCCTCCTGGCTGACCTGCCCCTGCTTCCTCCCTTTGTACACTTAATTTTATGTCTGATTTGAGTTAGGAGCTCCTTCCTCATCCATGCAGGCCACCTCCTACCTTTGTTTGATTTTCTGCTCATTGGGATGGAACTTTCTTGAACCTGGAAGAAGTGATCTTTGAATATCAGCCTGTTTTCCTGGACCCCTCTTCTCTCCAGGGTCATATACCTTGGGATTCTTCCAAGTAGATCTCTCAAAAGGTTGAATCTGCTCTCATGAAACCTGGGACTGTGGTTCTACATGTGTCCCTGTTTAGTGTTTCTGCTATGTGGATTTCACTATCTTGTCAGAGGACAAAGTTCTGGATAGGTTTACATTTTATAACTTTACAGCATTTTTGTTGTTGTTTTATTGCAGCATTCATCTATTAACAAGAGAATCAGCATAACTGCAGTAGAATTTTGATATTTCTTTAAAATTTTCCTTATCTTAAAATTGTTTTTTGAAAAACAGAACCCTTTGTCACACAGATTACCTCCAACACAGAAACATCTTTCACTCCAATACTCAGCAGTCAGGAAGGTGAAAAGATTCTTTTTATTATTATTATTCCCTCTTTCCTTTTGTCCATCAAGAATAACCCTCCATAAGTTTCTTTTCTTGTCTTCAAGGATTACTAAACTGAAAAACAAAACAAAACAAAACAAAAAAAAAACACAAAAAAACACCCAAAGACATACTCAAGAAATTTTGAAAGGAAAATATTATTGATGAATTTCTGTGCTCTCACAGTCTGTATGTAACACTGCGAGTCCCTTCAGCACCCTATCACTGTAAAGATAGTTAGCAGACTTCACAGTGAGGAAGAATATAACCTTAATTCTTCAGTTTCAGGCTTCAGCTGTATATAAAAAAAAAAAAAAAAAAAAAATCAAGGTGACTTTTTTATTGGTTTGCCTTCGCAACATCAAAACCATGAATAATAATAAAAAGCGTATCTTACATTTAAAACAAATGTGCACATTTGTAAAGAAAAAAAATGAGTTATCTTAACAGGAAAAGTTTTCTTTAAAAACAGCGTTAAAATGAGATTACAGTTAGAATATATTTTAAAGAGCATCTGAAAATCGGTATGAAGTTTCCCTTAAAAAATAATTCTTAGTTAATAGACCAGTCTTTATACATTCTTTCAAGCAATACATCAGAAAATGATGATTTATAATATTATTAAATTGAAGGCAAATCAAATAATATAAATGTTTGTTAAAAATCAGTTTTTCTATATTTGCTTAAGCTGGGACTTTGGGGTTCTTTTCCTGTCCAAAATTTTATGCCAAAATAAAATATTGTATTGAGCATTGGTATGACCTCACCTTGAGTACCATGTGCAGTTCTGGACCCCAAAATCTAAGATGGATGTGAAGGTCCTTGAAGATGTCCAGAGGAGGGCAACAAAGCTGGTGAAAGGGATGGAACATGTCCTGTGAGGAGCTGCTGAGAACTCCAGGTTTGTCTAGTTGGGAGAGAAGAAGTTTGAGGTGCAACTTAATTGCTCTCTACAGCTTCCTCAGGAGGGGAAGTGGAGAGGGAGGTGTTGAGCTCTTCTCCCAGGTATCCAGCAATAGGACATGTGGGAATGGTTTAAAGATGCATCAGGGGAGATTCAGACTTGATATGAGAAAACTTTTGTTTACCAAGAGGGTGGTCAAACCCTGGAATAGGCTTCCTCAAGAGGTGATTGATGCCACAAACCTGGCAGTGTTTAAAAGGCATTTGGACAATGTCCTAAATGACATGATTTAACTTTTTGTCAGACCTGAAATGGTCAGGCAGGCGGACTGGTGATTCTTGTAGGTCCTTTCCAACTGAAAATTCTATTCTAAAATTCTAAATTCTATTCTAAATTCTATTCTAAAATTCTATTCTAAAATTCTATTCTAAAATTCTATTCTATTCTATTCTATTCTATTCTATTCTATTCTATTCTATTCTATTCTATTCTATTCTATTCTGCTCTATATGCTGAATATATATATACATATAGCAAGCAAAATATGCAAAGAAAAGCAAGAAGTGTGAGAAGCAGTAAAGAAAATAATACTTATAAAGCAAACTTCCCCCATGAAACAAACTTTGATGTAGTTGAACATAAGACTTAAAACTTCATGAAAAAATTATGTCACAAAGAAATCTAAGGAAATTCAGACACAAAAGACATTAAACAGTAAGATGATCATTGACTAGAGTTAGGAGTTTGATTCCATAACACTTCTTTTCCTGGATATACAAATCTTTAGGGCAGGGGCAAACAAAGAAAAGCTGCTCCAATTACCGAGTTATGACATGCATAAGAAGAAAAGAAAAAGATGAAGAAAGAAAGAATGGAAAAAACCTTTTGTTTCTATGTGTTTCACCTGTGCTACCGAGGATAGCAACCCTCTATGAACATGTATTTTAAGCTATTTCTGTTGATCTGAAATGACCTTTGGTTGTCATACTTAGAAGACAAACAATTCTCCTTATATTAATTTACCTCCGGGAGTGATTCCAAAGATCACTGGTTTTGAACTATTTAAAAGGAAACGAAACAAGATCATAAAGAAATAGCTATTGATCAGTAAAGGTAAAAAATCACACAAAGCAGCTATTTGACAAATTATTTTCCATATGCATAACCATTCAAGTGACAAGCTTGATTTCTGTCACTGTGCTGGTTTTGACTGGGAAAGAGTTAATTTTCTTCACAGAAACTAGTATGGGGCTATGTTTTGGATTTGTGTTGAAAACAGTGTTGATAGCGCAAGGATGTTTTAGCTATTGCTGAACTGTCCTTACACAGAGTCAAGGCCTTTTCTGCTTCTCACCCCACCCCACCAGTGAGGAGGCTGGGGGTGCACAAGAAGCTGGAAGGGGACACAGCTGGCACAGCTGACCCCAACTGACCAAAGGGATATTCCATAACATATGATGTCATGATCAGCATATAAAGTTGGGGGAAGAAGAAGGAAGGGAGAGACATTTGGAATGATGGTGTTTGTCTTCCCAAGTCAACATGACAGAGCCCTGCTTTCCTGGAGATGGCTGAACACCTGCCTGCAAGTGGGAAGTGGTGAATTAATTCCTTGTTTTGTTTTGCTTGCGTGTGTGGCTTTTGCTTTACCCATTAAACTGTCTTTATCTCAACCCATGAGTTTTCTCACATTTACCCTTCCAACTCCCTCCCCCATCCCACTGTGGTGAGCAAGTGGCCAGGTGCTTAGTTGCTGGCTGGGGTTAAACCATGACAGGCACATATTTCAAGATGTGGACATCTGGAGCCCAACAGTTATTTGACTGTATTTTTGAATGGCAATCTGCATTTTGAAACCAAGTTAACAATTTCAATTTTACTTGAAATAGGTCCAGAGCTGTAAATTTTGATCCTACACTGACACCTAGAAGAATAAACTTTGCTAAACTAGAGATACATGAGGTATATTGTCCACTCAGTGTTTCCTCTAGGATCCCTAGTATTCAGTAAACTGAGCTGAATAACTGTCAATGTTTTGTTCCTCATTTGGCCCTCTTGAACATGTTCGTTTTTTTCTCCATTGAATTATTCAGAATAGCATAAAGGATATGATCTAAGAGATATGTGGTACAACAGCGTATGGTTGAAAGATCTCCAAGTCCACATCTCAGAAGTATTTTTTGAATAATTTGTTTGACCTGGATCATCCCAGGCTGAGGAAGCTGGGGCTCTTCAGCCTTGAGAGGAGAAAGCTCAGGGAAACCTTATCACTGTCTACAACTGCCTAATCAGAGGATATAGAGAAGATAGAGCCAGAGCCTCTTCAGAGGTGCACAGTGGATGAGAGGCAACAAAACCGAGCTGGAGTATGGGAAATTATGATTAGATATAAGGAATAAACTTCTTCTATCATGAGGTAAAAACATTCATAGAAAAGTATTTCCTTCAAGAAAAACTATGCGGGATGAGAGCTTTAAAATAGCTAAATAGTGTTTTTCATTTAAATAGAAAATTTTTACATGCTTTACATTTTCATAACAAAGTGTAATTTTTTTTTAATCTACTACTGTGCATAAGAGTGACTATACTGATTTCAAATTCACTTAACATGTCTTTTACACTCCTGACAACTGATGCACATTATAAAAAAATGTGGAAATGTAGCAGGTATTTATTCACATAATAACTTCTACCAAGCAGGCTGAGATAGGAGAGAGCTGGTAATCAAACCTATCGGAACAGCACATGCAGAGGTTTGCAGTGATAAGACTGAGGTCAGTAATGCATTGCAGGATGGAGGAGAGATGACTGGCAACCAAAAGCAGGCAGCTACTGAGTACAGAGGAGAACAGATTTACTGGGTCAGAGATCCTGAAAGGTTATCCTGCTGAGGACACGATCAGAGTAAACAGTACCTCAGCCTCCCTAGAATACCAGTAAATCTGTAAACTACCCAAAGAGTGCAATTACTATTTTCTCTAGTGGATGACCACTAAAGAGAGTGTTGTGTAAATATATAGCACATATTCTGAATTTAAAAGTTAGTCTCCTATCCATTTTCCTTCTCCTCCTCCTGTGAGACTGTTGATTACTTAAATTCATAAATGTGTTCAGGTTTATTTTGATTTTAACTTTTTAGACCCAAAGGTGACAAAGGCTATATTGGAGTTAGTTTTTTGAAACTTCAGTAATATTTGGAAGGAAATGTTTCCTCAGTAAGGTATTAGTATTCCACTTATCATAACAGGGGGAAGAAAAAAAAAAAAGAGGATAGAAACTACAAGAATTTATGAAAGAATGGAAAGTTGCTCAGGAATTTACTAAGTATAAGTTGCCTTTTCAACTAGGATAACAACAAATGCACGTTTCTCAAGACACTTTGCTTTATATGTAATGACAGCACAGGCTAATATGAACACATAAAGGAATTAGGTTTAATCATTTAGTAGAATATTGTGTACTGAGAAAGGGAAAAGTTTGAGAGGAAAATTTATTCATTGGGTAGAGTAAGTATATTCAATTTATAGGGAGTTGTAGCATAGACATTTCCAGCCCCATAGTAGTGATTTCATAGAGTGGTTGGAAGGTCTTTTGAGAAAAGTGCCTGAAAGTGTTCGAAAGCTTTAAACTTCAGCAAACAGAAAACACAATCATTCACAATGTGCTTATGGTTGTCTGCATGTCTATTGTCTAATTCATATCCATGAAATTTCTGAATGACATGAACATCAGTTATCCTTCTTTTAAAACTATAATTACAGTAATTAAAATCTCAAACAAGATTTTCACTTTTCTCTTTACAAGATGAAAGTTTAATATGATTTGAATCTCTCAAAAAATCCCCAATCTATAAACCTCTGAGCTGCCCTGACATTTTTTTTAAGAGCGCATGATTTTGTGAACAACTTCTTAGTCATTTGTGTAAATAATATAGACAGAGACAAAAAACATAGATCAATTGTCTGTCAGATCTATGAAAAAGACCACTGAAGTGCAAAGTTACAGAAAAAGCCAGAAAAATCCTTCATTGCCTGTATTTTAAACAATAGTGTCACTTTTTATTGTGTGCCCTGGTGGTCTGGACTACATTTTAAACAGAATTACCTGTCATATCAAATGCTAGAACTGTTTCATAAAATGTGTTCTTCCATTTACAACATTTTTAAATACAAATGCAGACGTATTTTTTCGTTTTACTCCTGATCACTTCTGACTTCATATGCTTAAGTTATCAGTAGTTTATGGATAGGCACAAAAAGCTATATAAAATTACTTCCCTATATATATATTTATACACACACACAGAGAATATATGTATACAGATAAATACTATGGAAAAAAAGCATTCAAAGCCTGTAATAGTCTCTTGCTATGGTAATGAAATCATAGACACCTAAGGCTTTAAAACTTAAATTGGATTAAGCCAGGAAAACAAAAAGGCCTACCTTTGCTCTATAAATAGCAGAATAAAGACATATGAAAGGCCAATATATTTTGAAGTTCAAGTTCAGACCTTACACAGTGATACGGGGAAGGATTGCCGCTTGTGTTATTGGTCCCTTTTCCATTAGAAAAGTTTAAAAAAATTAAAGTAGAATATCTGTAGCTCTTTCCTCTCTCTACAATAAATTTTATCTCTCTGAGACAAGAATAGACATGCTGGCTCTTTTGTGTTTTGAGTTTTAAGTTTGTGCCAGAAGTGCCAGTGGAATCAGCTTCTCACATTAGAGATAAAATAAATTCTCTGAAGAGCTGAGCCTGTCAAAATAGATAGAAAAACATCTTTCGCTGTGTGTTCAAATAATAAATGCAGGATACATAAATAACATTCAAGAACAGCCCTAAGAATTCTTACATTTAAATTAAGTTTTCTAGTGATAGACTAGACTTCTGAAAAGTAATATTTCTTAGATTGGACAGAGGAAAAGCATTAAGTTCTATAAATATTAGAGTTCTTATTGATATGACAAGAAGGTTTTTTGTGCTGAATAATAAGGCAAATACTGATGAGAAAAAGGTCAATGAATATATTGAACTGCAGTTGCCATGGGAACCAGCAATGTCTTTTACCTATGATCAGATACTGAGAAAAATCAGGTGCATGTTTGTATGTATATGCTTGTGGGAGGAAGGTTATTTAGCTTGAAGAAATAAATTCATGAGAGACAAACAAGAAAATACGCTCTTTCATATTCCATTTACAGACATGCTCTTACTCAGAATTGTCCACCCTCAAAACTGGGTCAGCGATTTAGCTGTTGCAGTAAAATAATTTTGTTTGGGAAAATCAACAGCTGTTTTTCTCCAAGGTCAGATGATTCATCAGAGAAAAATTTCTTAACAAATAAACTAACTTTAAAAAATGAACTAGCTCTATTTAAAAACTTAATCTATGAGTGCTTACTGAGGATTATGTGTACTCACCTGGCCTCAAATGCCTTCAGGACCTTAGCTGTTGTATGTCAGCACAAATACTCTGAATCTGTCCTAGATCTTGGAATACATATTTTATTGGTAATATGACTTCACAATAAAAAGTTAGAAACACGTTTTATCAGTATACTCCTTTGGCACACATTTTCAAAATTGCTATACAAGCTCTTATAACTCATTATCTGATTAATTTGTCTGATAAAGCAAGGCATATTTTAGACTAACATAATAAAAAACATCAGCAACACAAAATATTAGTCCCGTGGCAAATATTTATCTAAAATAAGCATTTAATTGGAGAGTTCATGGCATAAAACTTCTTTTTTACTGCTGTAAAACCACATTTTTACTTAAAATCTGATAAGCAAAACATATCATTAAGGTTTGGTCAAACTGTCTGTCACCTGGGTGTGTAACAGACCTCCCTCTTGTGAGCCAGTCTGCACCAACCCCGCTCTCACAGATTCTCTGCATCATGTTGATGGCACAAGAAATTCATATCTACCATTAAAGGATTAATTTTATTATTTTTCCATCTTTGCAGCTACCGGCATGCTCTTCATACTGAAAGTGGAGAGAAAGCACAGATGCTTTTTATTTCTTCTTTATTTCTACATCCTGCCAGGGGAAATTTCTACCAAATAGCTAATACTGTAACCACAGTAGGCTGCAAAGAGCCACCTTTTATGGACTTGGACAGAGTAACATAAAATCTAAATTTGAAAATAATTCCTCAATTCTGTTCCACAAGAAAATTATATATTATTTCACTGAGTGACATTTTATTCTTTAAAAATTCATATCTAGGTTTGCATTTTACACTGGGCACTACAACTTTCTTGCATATGTGCTCACTGTTGCTTATCTTTCAGTTCTGGAGAATTTAAGAACTGCCCATTTAGTGAGCATATCATAGCAAGTAATTCTGCTATGGCAAATAATGTTCTTCAGTGGTGACTTTCGCAGCCCATGGAGACATGCTGGTTTGGATCCCAGTCTACTGGGAACGTTAAAAACTCTGCTGATGGCCCACAAGACGGTTGACAGTGGTATGGACTTTACTGGAAGGTGTAATACTGAAGTTGTCGAACACATTTAAAAAATTATTATAGTAACTTCCCAGTAACAACCATATTATTGATTGCACTGTTGATCTTATTCTGCTGTTTCACTTTAGCAAGATGATAAGTCTCAGTAGTTATAGGAAATCTCAGAATCTTGAAATAGATCTCAGTGCATGGTCAGTTTTATCAGAGTCAGAATGAGAGTATTTGTTGGATTATTTTTTATAAATCACCAATTTTATAAATTAAAAAAATAATCTATAATAAATGAGAGAAGAAAGGTACTTTCAAAGTAATGTCACTTTCTAGGAAAGAACTTCTTCAGATTTTTCATCAAATATAGCTTATTCAAAATCAAGATCACTGTGCCTTTGTATGCATAATCAATAAAGATTCCTACTTCTATAACTAGACCAGTGACAGAGGATTTGATATTAAGTCAATTTTATCATCCAGTTTTTGCTTATCTTATTCTTTCAAGGATAATTTCATTAATTATAATATCACTCTAATGCCCATATTTGCAGGTGACAAAGACTTTCCATTACAGTTGTAACTTATGATACCATTTTATTTCCTTCAAATTTTGGCACAAGAAAATTGCAGTCATTCACTTAAATCTATTATGAAATGGACTTTTATAATAATAAAATAAGAATTTGAAACAAAAAACAAGGCACAAAGACCTATAGAGCAGTTACAAGTCTAAATGTTGCTTTCAGTATACTATTATCCACATATGAGAAGTAAAATGGAGTTGTGAGGAAGATAGCATGTGAGGAAACAGAAAACCTGAACAGCATTAAACCCCAGAATTATCTGACAAATCAAAATTTTTTCTGTCACTGAAAGACACTGAAACTTTTCCTTTCTCCCTCTACCTAGGTAACATTCTTTTATGAGAGCACACAGGAGGACCCTAGCTATGGACAATCAGAACCACCTGTTTATTGTTGGTGATCGCTTACTTCCTAAATTTCTTCCAGTGTGACAGAGTTCACTGTGGAAAGTTTTAAGTTTTGCCTGACTAGTTTGAGAAACACCACAATGATACCAGTCTATACAGAGCCTAAAATAATTTAAGGCCTCAGATGGATTAATTTTTATTCTGCACATCTAGTCAGACTGGATACACCTATTTGTCTACTAGATCATGGCTATTCTATGAAATAAAATTAATTTCTTGTTCTAGTAGAATGAAAGCTTATGTACCAAAGGAAGGGAATGCATTAAAAAATGTTTTCTGATATGTTAACAATTAGATCTTCTTCTTTAAATAAATGCACTTAGTAATCATCATTTTTAGTCTGCATTTTAGTAAAAATCAGTTCTAGTCTGCATTTTACCAACATAGAAATTTGTCATCAGTTACAAGAAACTGGAGAATAGTTTGCCAGATTTAGTTCAGATTTAAATGTGAAAATTGAGCAAGTGAATGATCAAATTCCAAAAAATGCAACAATTGGTATCAAAAAATCTTGTTTATTTTATTTTTTTAAGAATTACTGCATGTATTTTAGTTTAATAAACCAGAGAGATAGAAAATAGAAAACAACTTTTTCAAACAGCTTCAATTTAGCCTGTTTACTTTACACCTTTTCTGTATCCTTTGAAGAGTTTGACGCCAGTAAAGCCAGCAATTATTAAAAATAGTTCCTATTCAGCAAAATAATTATACAAAAATAAGTTTATTTTAGTACATATGGAAGTTGCAAATAGTGGAATTAAGAGATATGACAGTTTGGGTAAAACTGTACATTATTGTATGGTATTATATATTTATGGTATTATATGTATATTATTGTATCGTATTATGTATTTTAAGTACAGGTACTTAAAAAATCTTAAATCCTGTCTCTTTTCAGAAGATTTTTGCTTTTACCTGCAACATGAGTGGGACAACTATGACAGTTTCTGACAGAGCATCATCATGAGACCTTTGCCACCAGGGAGCTAACACAAGCCCACCTTAAGCTTAAGTGGTTCTCTGGAAGTAGGATATATAAATCTTAGTTTCTTGTACAAGGTAAAAGAAGTCAACTCAATAAATTGGGCTCCTCAACAGAGCAAGGAGGTTAATCATAATTAGAACTATGATTTTATTAATAATCTTAGTAATGATTCAAGATTATTCAGAGCTGCATGAAAGACACTGTCTAGTGTTTCAACAGTAGAATGATACCCATCTATTTTGCCTTTAAAAACTCACTTTGTCGCAGCATACTGTTATTAAGAGACCCCACAAATTTCTGAAAAACCAAGTAGGATATTGAAATCAAAGAAAAACTTACATTTGCTTGTGACAGACATGAAGATCAAAGAGAAAACCACATGGCCAAGAATTATGTCTATTTCTGCTCCATAGCTCTTAAAAATTTTTTTGTTACACTCTGGTTATCAAAAATCTCTTCAGTGAAGTGATGATCAAGCAGACTGTTCAAGTTACATTCTTTTGTATATAAAATACTCTGAAAAGTCTTCACAAATGGTATAATATAATTCTCTAACGGAGTTTTAAAATAGTTTCTTCTGTGACAAGTGGAGATAAATTCCCATCTATCAGAGATGAAGAAACAGTGAATTGCAACATGGGATGTACACACAGTACTTGAAAGGCTGTTTTCAAAAAGGAAATGAAAAATTAGATTTTTCTGGTGGTGTATATTAAGCAAATACAGGAAATAAGTGAATGTTCATATATTTCCATCTTTCTGCTTTACTACATGTCCCTGTAACATAAATCAACAGTTTGGTATAAATATTGACCTGTAAGGTTCATTTACTTTCTTTTTAAGGCAGTAGGCCATTGTTTTACATGACATGGTTTGGGAAAACCATAAATTTCTTCTACATTAAACATTGTAGGAATCCTTTATTGACATCCCATTAGTTCTGAAGCCTAAAATGAAGGTTGAGCTGACAAAGTTTGTTTGAAATTAAGCTTTTGAATTTTACATATCTTTTTAACTAATCCACAAGCAAGTCCTCATCTAACAAGATTTTAAATTTATTTTAAACACTGTTTTTTAAGCCCATTATGGAGAATCTTACATATATTCAATTTTTTGTAATGCATTATTTACCTATACCAAATGAAAACAATACAAGGGATGTCATTTTCACTTTCAAGATCTCAGGGGTTCTAATTGTTATTGATTTTGTTGTCTTTCATATCTGTAATCCAAATACTGATTGTTTTTCATTGAACAGCATAAAAAATAACTTTATTTATTTTCTATTGCATTTTACCCCTTTTCTTTATAAATATGCAAGCTTTTAAAGACTTCTTCTCTACTGGTTCTGATGTGATCCATACTATGCTTTTATGACACAGGAGATTTTTTTAAACAATAGAAACGTTATGACTTCAGATACAAATAACACATGCATGAAACTTACTACACTCCTTCAGAACAGATACGTATAATAGTAGATTAAATGAAATTCACGATAGATATAATAAAATAAAAAATGCAAGAAATAAAACCAGAACAAATGAAAATGTTAGTTAATACTGTTTCATTCAAACTTATTTTTATTTTGTCTCTTTTTCTGCTCCTATATAATTAGTAATACAAATTCTCAGAAAGAAGAAAATATAACCTGAACATGTTCTAGCAACTCCTTCGATTTGCCAAAGAGAACTTTTTAAAGGTGATCTGAATAAAACTATTAATTACTTGCTCAAAATAACGTTTCTAGTAATCTAAAAATCAAAGTGCCACTATGTAGCAGTCAAAGGTGTGACTTTGATTGTGTAGTTATCTGAAGGTAGATCTTATCTAATGAGTTTGTTAGCAAATGGCACTGTATCTTCAGCTCCATGGAAATCAGCTGGGCCAACCTGAATATTCACTGTTGGAACTTCAGCATGGAATAAATATGTCTGATATGTGCAAAATCCAGCTACTCTTACTACTACAGCTATGTACTCTAAATAGTTGTCTTGGTTGATTTTTCTGTTTTCAACATTCAAATTTTAGATTCAACTTTTTAATCCTGGGATGTATTTTGAACTTCCATATCTTCAGAGGTTATAAATCAAGTGAAAATAGTATATTACCTCAGTTAAAAAAAAAAGGTAGGAACTCAATAAATCTGCTCTTCTTACACCTCGCATAGGAACTGAAAACTGACTATAATATATGTATCATTTTCACTAAATTACTTTGGAGTACTAAGTGCTCCTGACCAGATTCCCCATTTTCCTCTGAGATCCATGGGTGGCATTGCAAAAGGTCTAAGAGGAAAGGGGAAAGATTGGCACTAATCTCCCACCTTCAATGAACATTTTTTCTTTACGGAAAAACTGATCACTGCAGAATGAAGATTTATCTGTTCAGTTGCTGCCATCTGCCCCTTTTTCCCTCTAACATCTAAGTTGTCATGCAGGAAATATCTGCCAGTTTTAATTTTCTCTGAAGTTTTTACTGTGACTACCACTTTTAGTAGTAGCAGGAGTCTGGCATAATGCCTGAAGCTAGACAGGAAAAGGAAAATTTTGCTTTGTAGAGGATCTTAGTATTTTTAGATTTTGGGGTTTTTAAACAATAAAACTATGAAGTATTACACAGATGACATTCTAGTGACTTCAGATGCAAATAGTATTGGCATATGTGAAACATTACATTCTCTGTGAACACACATGTATTAGTCGATCTGATGGAATTCAGAAAGGAAAAATTTAGTAAAAGAAAAAATGTAGAGAAAAGAAAGCAGATAAAATGAAAATACCAATTATTTCTTAGAATAATTGTTTCTTAGAATTATTACTTAGATGCAAAATCAGAACTAATTTTTCCTGGAAGAAAATGAGTTCTTATTCAGAGGGACTTGTGCTTTTTGTTGGATTTCTCCAAAAAATATTTTCTTTCCTCAAGCTATCTAAATCTTCATCAGAATGTTTACAAATCTCTTTAGAATAATGGTGGTTTAAAAATAATAAAATAAACTCTGACATTGTTTAATTTATTGGTGAAGTATGTGGAAAAGACAATTATATAACATCCACCACCCCAAAA
This sequence comes from Strix aluco, assembly GCF_031877795.1. Lineage (NCBI taxonomy): Eukaryota > Metazoa > Chordata > Aves > Strigiformes > Strigidae > Strix > Strix aluco. The sequence goes on along the minus strand of NC_133932.1, from coordinate 28,509,952 downwards.
GACCTTAAACAACAAAAAAAAAGTTCTTCTTCTTCTTGGTAATTTGCTTCTCTCTGAAGTTGATTCCTTACCTCTACATGTTCTCACCACTGTACTCATTGCTGATGCTATACCAGTGATAGAAAATGTGAAAAATTAAAAGTCAGTATCTGAAAACAATATAAGATGTTACAGACACAGTAATGTGTAATAGTAAGTTTGGCTTGAAAGAATTGTTTCCTAACTTCAACAAAAATCCCAAAAACTTTAGCCTTTGGTGAAGTTTCCTGAAATACTTTTGGCACCTCTCTTTCTGAGGTTGTCACAGAGACCTTGCAGGAAATTGGAATGAAAGAAATTATGAACTTTTTTCTACCATTTCAACACAAAAACTACTAAATGCATTAAGCAAGCTAATTCTATAAAAGCAAAAAATCTAAACTCTCAGAGACTGAAAGTCAAACATCATTCAGTGTTTTATTCAACAGAAACAGTGGTTATTCACTCAACTGATCTTTACAAGAAGCTTATTTAGGTACTTACACCACAAATTGCTCACTTAGCAACTAGATGTTTGTGCCATGCCTGTAGTACAAATCTCATCCATACCAAATCAAATTAACTCTATCAGCTTTGTGTGAACAAAGATCATTACTAATGTTTCTGTTCAAGGAAAAGTTCCTGATTGATCTCAGTTCTTTTGGAACATGGTGTAATCTACTTGTGAGATTGAACTGCAGAGAAAAAATTGTACAAACTAAACATCCCTAATTCTCCTTCTGCACTGAATTAGTTGAAAAATGTATTTTGCAGACACTTTCTTCAGATAGTGACTGCAGTTGCATTTCTTCGTAGTGGAATGATTACTGAGATCAGCATATGGCGGACAAGAGCTTTTTTTTTTCTTCCTGTATTTTTAGGAAAATGTCTTATCTCTGTTAAAGCAACAATGTAAAGAGTAAATATATTACTGATTTGACCCCCAACCAGCATGGGCTAATACACTTACAGAGGTTTGAAGGATTAGCTTCCTCCTGTATTGTGGGATCCAGCAGTATCTAATCACCACTGGTCTCCATACTAGCCTCAGTACCCTACCATTTTTTCAGTAATTATCCTTACCATCTGCCCCAACTGGGCTGTTACACTACCTGTAACAGGCTCTGCACGCAACCAGCCTGCTTTGAAGAGCTCCAGCACATCTCTGATTGACAGCAAGTCCATTTGTAATGAGTTCTCTGGCCCTCCTGGCAGCCATGGTCATGCTGAGTGACAGGTAGACTGCTTATTGCCCAAAGAGCACCTCTTTCAACCAGCCATTTCAATTACTGTGTGTGGTCCTGACAGCACCACATTTCCTACTAACTGACTCTGAAGCTGGGTGTTCTCAAGTGATTTCCAGCTAAGACTCCCAAAGTGAATAGCAGATCAAAAGCTGGAAATTTTGTGACTCATGAGCTATCAAGAATAAGTGCAATATTCAAAAACAACCAAGGAGATAATGATGTTTTGCCTTAACTTGCCGAACAGAAATAGGAGTCACACCTTCATGCTTGAATTCTTCTTCTTTCATTTGGATTTTGCTTCATATTTTCAAACAGCCAAGGACAGTAGGAAAAGTGGCAAAAAGTTAGTTAATATGTATACTTCTCTTAAAAATCTTTCCCTTTTAGTAGAACGCACTGGGTAAAACAAAAAATTGAAATGTATGAAGAAGCCAATCTATTGCAGGTTTTAGCAAATCCACCACTCCCGTGGTTCTTCCTTCCTGTAGAAAGATTTGGATGGGGGGAAAAAAAGCATATCTATATGGCTTGGCTAGTTCTGCCAACCATTATCCACATCTTCACTCTACAAACAAATTTCAGATTTATGAAGTTATGCTACTTCAGAAACTACAGGAACTGATATTTTGTATTTGCCTACTTGTAGGAAACTGTATAGAAAATTTATACTTTGAGTGTATGAACATTCAGGATACATAAAAATGAGTTAGTATGCTTTTTGCCTTGTATTTGTGTTTTAATTGAGAATCAAAGCCAAGCTGGGAAAACATATCATTGTTTATACAAGCACTCAGCTTGACAGGGCAGATGGAAAATTGGGCTAAAAATAGAAAGCAATGGAAAGCAATTCTTGCTGGGTGAATTTCAAATACAGAGATAAGTTAGGGGCGTATGCAACCAGCATAACAGAGGACCACTGGCTAACAAATACACAGCTTGAACAGGAAAATTTAATGGCAACCTTAAAACAAGTGGAAGTGAGAAAAAATTAATGAGTCTGCAATGCTTGATTTCTTGTTGAGTAAATCTTCAAGATGCATTAATAAGGATATATTTTATATGAATCATCTCTTAAATACCTTTTGTTTTCCTAAATGGCACAGAAAAAGAAAAATTAGAAAAGGAGAGGATAAATACTAAATACTTGGAATATAAAAAATTTCTTGTTACCTCTGGAATTTTTGTTCCAGCCATATGCCTGGTGAAATGCGCCACCTTTTGTTCAATTAATGAGGCATCCTAGAGGTTTCTGTATAGAAGAACTGACCTTGGGCACAGAAGAGATATCTTTTTTTGTCTAGACCATTTTCAGGAAATTCACTCTGAAATATGAATTGAAATAGTCAAAGCTTAGAGATGACCAACACATGGCTCATTTTAGCCTGAGAGCAAACTATGAAGAGAAGAACTTCACAGATAGATAGCAAGTATTTTTCAAGGAACATCTACTCCACACCTAAACTCACCACGTCACAATTACTTCCCAGCACCCTGTAACACGATTTATACTGACCTTAAAATCCACAATAAAAGCCACATCTCCATCATTTTCAAAGGAGGTGAAGCTCATCCTGAAGTCCTAGATTTCTGAAATAGCAGGAAACATCACTGTCTAACCACAACGTATCTGTCACTTTTTGGCTGTAAACCAAAGTGACAGTCTGTCAAAAGAGAAATTGAAACTTTTTGTGATTTATAGATATTACATCTATAGAGACATACAGAGACACAGGCACGCACCCTTAACTAATATTTCCTACATCCTAAGTAGTTGCTCACTTTCCAGGTTTTGACTTCACGTAACCACTCCCAAGTCTAAGATTACATTGACAGAGAGCTATCAAGCTGTCTCAATTCTTTTTGCCCACATTTCAGTATGTAGTTGAACGGTTATTAAATGTGATTGACAAAGGGTAGTCTAATGAAGATAATAATGAAAATCCTGAAATAGCTGTTAACTCCTAAGAGGAAGACCCTGCTTGTAGGTAGACAGAGAAAGCCTTCCAGCAGTGGTTGCCTGTGTATTACACCAAGTGATATGAAGTCTGAAAAAGAAGGATCAAATCCTCTGATGGTTGACAAATAGAATAGAAAGATGTGGGCTTTTTCCTAATATACTGGCAAACTATTGAATATATGAAATAAAATGTCAATTATCTGGTATCACAAGTAATCTTTTGTATGTTTATAGGAAATACATAACAATACAAAATTTCGCTATTCGCTTGACTTAAAAATTCTCTTTTGCCTCAGTCAGCTTCAGCCTACTTCCTGTCTGATAGGTAATTGCTTAAAAAGGCAGCCACTAGTAACGTTGTCAACTCACAAGCTCCCACCCATCTGGTCAGATGTGACAATACAGAAATTCTCACAACAGAACAGAACAAAATTTGGAAATAGCAGCAGCTTCTTACTGTTAAAAGTACTAAGCAACTATATTCAGAAAATTAGAAAGAATTAAGTAAGTAATGCATGGACTACAAAATGTGTTGCAACTTTTCATGACCTTCTCTTAGGGAAGCTACACAGTCAGTTCTTTCAACTTACCTATCTTTGCTCTTTTGTCTTTTCAGAGAGATGTGAACATTCAAACATTATAACCAAATCAGACAGGCATATCATTACTGCCACATCAGTTCAGTATGTGAATAGAAACATTTCTTCTGGCTAATTTTGGTAATAATAATTATTAAATCAGTCCAGAAATAAAGTGAAATTTTCAAATCAAGCAGGTACACAGACTACAATACTGGTGCTTCAAAGCTATTTAAGTGTGGACTAATATTTGTTTTGAATAAATGGGCTATAAATAATTTTCTGAAAAATTGTCTATACATGTGAGCAGAATCTAGCAAAACCAGTATTTAACAAAATTATATTAAAAATTGATGGTCAATAAAATTTAAAATCCAAGAGGGCACATTAAATACAAATAACTAATAAAAGGATTATAGGAATATTCAAGGTTATAACAAAGAAAAAATATTAGGTGTATTAGCTCTTATTCTTCTGGATAGAAACCACTTGGGAATATGTTAGATTCTGAAAATTATTTTTTTTTACTCCGAGCTTGTTTCATAACCATGGTTTATGAGAATGTTGTACCTTCAATGAATCAATTCAGACACCCTTAGAACATAAGCACACAGTTGTGGTTTAAGCCCAGAGGGCAACTGAGCACCACGCAGCAGCTTGCTCACTCTTCCCCACCAGAGGGATAGAGGGAGAGAAAATAGTCTCGAAGATCAAGACAAGGACAGGGAGGGATGATTTCCCAGTTATGGTCACAGGCATAAGACAGACTGAACTTGGAAAGAAAAAACATCAATTTAACTTGAACACCACCACTGCCACCATTAATTTACCAATCAAATCAGAGTAGACAGTGAGAAATACAACCACATCTTAAAAACACCTTTCCCCCATTTCTCTGTTTCTTACAGTAACTAAGTTTGCATTTTATAAGCTGTCTACATAGTGTGAAGTTTTCACGGTGCAAAACATATGGAGGGGAAATGGCATTCCAGGGCTTAAATAAGATGCGAATGAGGAAGATAACCATCTTTGAAGGTCTGCCAGAGCAGATTGTTCTTCCCAAGAAAGCTTTTACAGAGAAAAAACAAACCCTAACATTTCTGCTAAACAAACAGCTAAGATTAAAAGAGGTTACATGTAATTGACAGAGCAAGTAAAGGGTGCTTTCATTACAAGAAGTTCTACATTTCACAAAAAAAAAAGTCTAAAAATCATCAAGTAAAGAATGCAGACTGCCACAAATCTGTAAACAGATGTTTTCCATGCTCAATCCACAGCCCACCTGAGCTTTGTAAAATGTGCCAAAACCCCCTGTATATATTGAGATAACTGTGGGATATTTTTAAATAGCAATTTATTTGCAGAAAAATACAAACTTCATATCCAAAAATTTGGGGCAAACATGGCAACAAGGGATTTTCAGAAAGACAAATGAGAGGTGAAACATTTAATTTTGGCATTTTAAAGGTGAATTGTTCTATTTTTTTTTTCTTAAATAACTGAAAAGACACTTGCAGGAGAAAAAAAAATGTAAATATGAGAAAAGATTACATTTCAAAAGCACAAGACTTTTCACAGGAAATTGTATGTATTTTATCTGGGTTACCTAATCTCTAGTCTTGTTTGATCAAAAAAAAAAAAATTATTCTCAATAAACCCCTACCATAATTAATAGTGTAGAATCAGTAGTAATCACTATGTAGGAAGAAAATACCAGATAAACAACTGTCAAAAGAATTAACTAAAATGTCCATGAAGAAAACCAAAGTATAACAAAGATATAATAGAGCATTATACTGAAATTTGTATAGATATGTTAAATCTGCCCTCACCCTGCCTTCTGCCAGTCAGTCAAAAAAATATTGAAGTGTCTTAGTAAGAAATTTTGGATGATTTTGGGTTCTGAGGTATTTAAAATGTCTCATCAAAGTTTTTGCTTTGTCCGATGCAAAGGACAAGCTACCAGAAAGATGAAAGGTAGGTGGCAACTGATACAACTTCATCTGTGAGCAAAGGGTACTGGAAGTGGTAGGTTAAGGCTGCAGAAAGATGATGATGACTGCCACAGGTACACAAAAAGACTGTTGGACTTGCCACTACAGAAAGAAAATAGTATTGCCAACTTTTGATGCCAGCTCAATCCTTTACCAGCAAAGCATTGCTCAAAATAGCCAAAAAATATGGGAGAGGCAAGGTGTGCAGGGGGTATGTTTATTGGTCTCAAACACTGACACTAATTAAGTCCTCACATCGGCTCAAAACTGCAATTTGCATTTCATTATTTTATATTCTTTCTCTTTCTTTTGGTATTTTCTATACATGGTTACAAGGAATTTAATGTTAATGCCCATTTTGAATGTATTACATTAGACAACAACAGTGCCAGAAACGTTATTCAAGATCCTGCTAACAAAACATTGTCAGTGGTTGTAAGTAGTTTGAGAAGTTGTGCAGAATATCTTTAAATTCATAGAAAGCATCACTTCATTGATAAGCTTTACCTTATAATTTTGATGGCTTTCCAAATGAGATTCTAGCTTACTTCAGACTCAAATGTCAAGCCTGTCATTTTTATCTTCATTACCTGATATAATTAAAATGGAAAACACAAAAAATGTAAAAGGTTTCAGATTTTCAGGGTTTCATTGAAAAAGAAAGTTCTTAAAATTACTTCACCTCATTTGACTGCCACAGTTTCGATATTTATTTTTCAAATCTTTGACAGAGTGCGCAGTGAATAAAAGGTATTATACAGGCTTCAGCTTACCACCTATGTTTTAAAATGCCTTTTATTACATAGAAACCTCCACTAAAGAATTGTATAATACCTGCTGGTTAAGAACTTCAGCAACCTCTCCCCTACTTCCATCCATGCTTTCACAGTGACCATATCATCCCTGGTCTCCAGGGTCTTCACTAGCTTCTACCATCTTTCTAGGAACAGTTCAAAATACTCATTTTATAGTCCAAATACCTCTTTTTCTGTGGACTATTCCTAAATCAAAAACTAAATCTCTTCTGTAGTAGCAACGATATACTGAAATATGTAACCCAAGATTCACTTTATTTCAACAGGAGGAAACTGACAGAATACTGGTACTTTTTAGTATATCTGCGGGTCAGAATAAACTTGCCTTTTTGATCTCAACATACAGACATTTCAACCAACAAAGTATCCATAGAAGTGGAAAAGTATTTTCTCTCTCACACTTTTGAAAGGGGCAATTTAAGAAGACACTGAAAATGTAAATTTGCTGCATATCTTTGTGTCCCGCAGTTTAAATGGTAAAAAGAAAACTCTATTTCTGAGTCAAAATGAGCAAAAAGAGAGCAGAAGTCAACCTAGACCCTCTTAGGAATACTATACTCACAAAACAGAGCATATTTTTTTTTCCTTTTTCATTGCAGCACAAAGAACAGAAAATGCAACAAAATATTATATTTATATAGAGAGATGGTAGAAAACTTGCACTGACCTAAGAGAAGGGGTATAATATGGGTTAATTCTAATTATGGAATTATTCATTAATCTGGATTTAACAGTCTGGATAAGCAACAGAGAAGAATATAGATGTTAGAACACCTTCTGAAATAAGGATATCTAAGTGACATTTTCAGTGTGCGTGACATTTCAGTTTACACCATTGGAAACCTCCTCTCATGCAAATGTTTCTGTTCTTCATACTTAAGCTTCACCTTCTGCTGCTAATATTTTTTTCTCTTTCTTTGCACTTCAAAAGACAGGAGCTGAAAAGAATGTGATTAAGATTTATTGATCTTTTAAAAGATGACATTGAGCATTCTGGAAGAAGTAGAAAGCATCGGGAACCAGATTCAGGGGAGAGGGATGAAGGGGAGAAATTGAATATGGTGATAAAGATAGAATCATGACATGAGTGGAACAACAAAATGATGTTTATGAAAGAGAAGAAGGTGGGAAGGAGAAGGGAGGCATAACTGAAATGAAGATTACTGAGTTGGGCAGAAGATAAAATCTATTTGAATGAGAAGAAAGACGATGTTTTGTTTAAACAGCAGAACAGCAAACATGAGGCAGAGAGAACTGTGTAGGATCAAAACTATCATCAAAGGGAAGATACGATGAATGGGGTGGGGGGACAGAAAAATAAGAGGGGATCACAGATTTGCATTGCAAAGGCAGAAGAATATTGTAGTAAAAACAACAAGCAAGTAAAGAATGAGTAAGACAGAAACTACATGCATTCATTTTTATGCCCAAACCTTACTGAACTGAATGTATGCTACTACAAATAGAACTGACTAGCATTATCTCTGAGATTATTGTTGCTAAGAAAATATGAGAGAAAGGCCTGCTGTCAGGCAGGAGCCCTTGCTGTCATGAAGTAGGCATGCAGCCTACCTGCAACCTTGAGAGCTACAATGTGACAGAGCAGAAGGGGCCTTGATGCAAAGTTTATGGTTTATTTGTATTGTCTTTGACATGTATTTTCAGGAAAATAATAGCCTGCTACATAGGCCAATTCTAAGAGGTTTATTTCTATAAAACAAATACATCGACTTTATTAACCACACTATCCCAGACACTTTACAAATGATGCAGGAATGTAAAGCTGTAAACCTGTGTTAAGCAGTCAGGTATACAACTTCTCTAGCAGACAGGTAGCTCAGAACAGATGGTGTATAACAGAAAATTTCTTCTTTTGTATGTGCTTCTCTGCTCCAGCACCTTTTCAAGTGGATGTCGGACAAAACATAAATCATCTCTGTATAAAATTCAAAGCCTGAAACTCCATGTTTTTGTACCTGAAATTACTCACATTACTTTAAGGCTGACCTTGTGATATGAACAGCATCATGAAGAAAACAGGGTTCATCTCATCCTGTGGTGAAGTACTGTGCAGGTAAGTGAGACTTGACTATGTCTGCTCAGCTCTGATTTAGTAGAGGATGGTGGTATGTGCTGAGAAAACAAACCAAGCACGGATTATTGTTTTGGGGAAAGCGTACACAAAAGCTCTGGCCGACATCTACCCTGCTCTAAGACATTAGGTGCACACAGAAAAGAAACAGAGAAGCACAGCTGAACTCTTAACAGGTTTCTCATCCTTGTGACACATTTGGGGGACAAGGGGGGGGACCAGGAGGTAATAGTACCCCAGGTGATAACTACTAATTGGCTTTAGATATGGAGCAAGTCAAACAGATTAGTCTAGGGTGATGTGACCAGTAATATCAACCATCTAAGTTAGAAAGTAATATAATGATGACAGCACTGTGGGGGGAACATCCATGCCCAGGAGCCTGACATGGTACAGGAGCCTGAGCCTTTGGAGGGATCTCAGTGTGTAGGGACTGGGCCACCAGGCAGGGACTGGCACACCAAGAGGCATCAGCAAGTGCCCCCTTTCATTGAGTCCACAGCATAAGTCACAGCTGGACCACACTAGTGTGAGTGTATACTCAATACAGGACATGCAAGCATGCTGCAAAATAGAAATCCCAGTCTACCAGGTGTACGCATCCCTCTTCATAACTACGTTAAAAACATTATGTCTCTGAGTGATACAGCTCTGTCCTTGTGTCTAGCTCAGCCTAAGTCCCCCATGTCATGTCTATATTTGAAAAAAAATGCTCAAAGAACAGGTGATAAATGACAGAGAATCCCTGATGCCTCGCTTTATTATGACAATTTTAAAACTCTATAAAATGCAGCAGATTGCTATACTTTAAATATATACTTGTAATAAAAATACATTTTACAACAGCAGTGCGTACAAGCCTTTTCCATCACATCAGGGAATATGTTATTTGCTGTGCCAAGATTAGTTATTTGATAGTGAGCTCAACTAGTTTGATGTCAAGCCTCTTTGATCCATGCAACTCCTATTTTCAGAAGTGCCCAGAAGTAACAAAATCAGCTTCAAAAGTAATTTCAGAATAATTTTCCAAACAAAGTAAAAAAACAAACAAACAAAAAAAACCCACAACAAAAAAACCCCAAGATTATAAAGGGCAAGCTTGGCCTGAAAGGTAATTATTCACAAAAGTCTCTTAGAGTGAGATAAGTTTCTTCTACATTAATAGGCTGCATGCAGCAGTGGGCAAAGGGTAGAGGGAAACATTTTATTGCTGTCATTTTTTAATGCATAAACTGTGAAATTTGACTTCAGAGAAATTTGAGATGACTCTTATTTCCAGTGACTGCTATAAAAACCTTGAAAAAGGTGACAAAGTATCAATGATAATCCAAGATTATCATCTTTCAGGAAGATATAGTGTGACCACAACTGGCTAATATGTCTCAGAGGTGGTTCTTTGTAGCTTCAAGTCAAGAAAGAGTGAACAAAACACTTTGCTAATAATATCCCCCAAATATATTTAGTGCAACATCCCAGTGTTCTGTTCTGCATCGTCACAACCATCTGGCAATAAAAAAATTGACCAGGTGTTACAGGAAATAGCTGGCATGCAATTACCTTGAATACTATATTGTTAAATAAGATTAGCAACAAGAAGAAAATTATAGAATTAGGAAGAAAACACCACATACATTTAAGGCAGTGTGATTTTTTTTCTAGAAAAACTTGAGGAATTAAGGGGAAAGCAAAACAAAAAAAATCTTGCCCAAAAGACATTTTGCTATATTAGAAGAAATAGACAGACTGGAACCAAACAGAAGACAAGAAAAAACTGATAACATCTGATTCACCAAAACTTTAAGTGCTTGAACTGCTGTGGCAATAACCTCCTACATATGTCCTAGGCTACAACAGACAGCACTTCTGAAGGATAACCCATTATCTAAATGTAGAAACACAGCTGTGTAAAGTTGTTTGTTAAGACTCTCAAACCACGTTAAGACTGAATTGGGTTTAAAAATGAGTGTCACCTACATTCCAGCGTGGGTATTGTTGTATTTAAGGTAATGAATTAATTTGGTAAGAGATGAATCCCCTTGCATTCTAGCCGGTCCTCAGAGATTAGCGGGGCTAGGGGCAGCTGGACTTATCTCTTAATAGGTATGCCAACTATGGCCATAACTATAGGCCTGACACCAGATGCACGAACAGCCCATATGCTGTAGGTCTAATTGCATTCAAGAGAAGCAGTCAGGTTCACGAATAGTACCATTTATTCTTATGCAACATCTACAGATTCTTTGAGATTGCCTATGATAAATGCACGAACTGCAGCTTGGCTATACAGCACTACACACAAAAAATGATTGCGATCACACACACTTAATTCCTGGGTAATCACTCAGCGTAGCCAAGGGCCCAAATGTTACCAACAGGTGTCCCTTCTTGGGGGGGACTAGGAGCACAAACCTGCCAATCTGTCCTCTGATTCGGTATTGGATTATTGTCCCTCCGAGTTAGGTACAAACTCGGGGTAGTATTTATCTAAGTACATATGTTTGAGTGGGTGGGACTGTGGTCAAGTCTTTGTTTCTTGAATGATGACACAGCACATTCCTTGGTGCAAGGTGTACACTGGTTTTGTGGGAAAAGAGGAAAGAAGAGAGATAAGGTCTGCAGAGTACTGCAAAACAGTCCTTGAGAGAAGAGGAAGAGCAGGAGATAAATCTGCATAGTCGTGTCAAATGTTCCTTGAAAAAAGTGGAAGAATGGGAATGTGTGGCCTCCACCTCGCTGCGCATTCCTCCTTGGTGCCATGGCAACACAAATCACTGGATCTTCATCCTGTCCTGTGTTTGTTCTGGGCACCATGTGTTAAGGAATTGTGTGTTTTGCAGTTTTTTCGCTGTTTTGCTTTCCCCACACTTCCAACAGCTATTCATTAATTCCAAATGAAAAAGTACACCTGCAACATTTTATGAACATGAAATTTCTCTTCGTGTGAAGAAATAAATAATACATAAATATCACTGCTAATAATGCAATCATTCCATATGAACAAAGAGAGTGTACAGATAGTAGAATATGAGCAACATAATCTGTCCAAACATACATAGTAGTTATACAGATCAAAGTCATTTTCACTATATCTGGAGCTTGCAATGATTCAGCTGAGATTTATGTTAGCATTCAGCATTGTTTCCACACTCAGTGAACAGTGCATTGCCTAAAAATAATCTAATAATTACAAAAATGGCAGTGCCTACCTTCTGTTTATTCAATTTCACTAAATAAAGGAATGGTAAAAGTCTATATGTATCTTGCGGCTGGAATATTTATCTTATTACTGAAATCCTACTTAAATTCTAAATCTTAATATGAGTTATTGCAGTAGTTTTCCAACTGCTTCACTTATATACGTTTTGTTAAAGAACTCCCAGTGCATAATACTGTCTACCGTTCTGTTCATCCTCTGCCAGTATATGTCTGTGTCAGAGGCCATTCTTGAGACCTCCATTTTAATCTGTAATTGATGAATCCAAACCACACATATTAGTACATAGCTTTTCATAAATGGAATGACTGTAGTACTTGGGAACACATATGCAAAAGTCTGATGATACCAGACAAGCATTTGACTTGAAACAAGCAAGGATCTCAGGATATTTTTATGGTGATCTGTAGTGTAATGATTTACATGTATCATTCTTTCAAAAATTATAAGAAAAGATTAGCTAGTGATAAGAAATGGATGGATGAGTCTACACATGCAAAGAAAAGGGAGATTCGTGTTATTTTTAACATATCTTAGTAAGTTTAGTGTGAAGAGATACAAGTTTAGTTGTCGTTGCAAAGAAAACTCACTGTTTATGCCCAATGCTTCTAAATTTTAGTAAATCCAGGAAAAAAAGACCTACAAAATGCTCTAAAAAAGTATGGAAATGTTTATATCATTGCTATTTAAAGCACTTTTATTACTAGACAATCCTTCCACTAACAAAAATGATGCAGTTTCAGGAAACAAGGGTATGACGAAAGTTAAGGTGATCTGTATTAATAACTGTTATTAGATTAGGATTAGATCAGAAGTGAGTAGGTACGTATACCAAATTAGTGATATACAGTCTTTTTCTCTGTGGAATTAGACAATGCAACCAAAAATGAGATCACAGAGTATTGCCATACTCCATAATATATGAATTCAATAGCAGATAAAAGTGGAACATGGAAATTTCACAATCACTTTCCAGATAAACACTATGTGTTTCCTATATAAAACACAACAGCTCAAGCTGTTGGATACAGAGATCTACATGGATCTACTATGCTTCAATTCTTTAGCTAGTATCAGGTGTTTACAGATTATCTGGGACTATAGTACAAAGTAAAAACGAGGGTACTGAGAAGAAGGTGAGTTGCCAGAAGCTTCCAAAGGAGAGCTGGTAAGCATGATGTCTGAGGAGATGTACAGAGACACTTAGCCAAAAGAAGGAGCAATCAGAAGGAAGATGTCTTCTGTACACTGAGGGTAGCTGCATTTTTATGATTTTTGTTCTGAAGTTATATTTTTCAAAATTATTGTTATTCCTCTTTATGACTCTTACTGCACTGGGAGAGAGAGAATTGCATGTTCTGACATAGCTGGGAAAGAGGATCACAGCAGTCTATTTCTAGTGTTAGAAAACCTGTTTATCATCATTCTCAACTTTTGTAGTAGTAAGGACAAGTAGACCTCTGTGTGTGTGTATTAGAGTGTAAGATTTATCTGAAGATTAAAAAAAAAGCAACTAATCGGGAGATAATACATGCTTATGACGTCATTTATCAGGAGCTGATAGGTATCTGAAAGGATCTTCATCAAAACTTTCAGACAGATTCAGACACATATTTAAGTGACAACAAAAATAGTATGAAGAGGGGGAGTTTATAGTTATTAGTTCTGTCTCTTCCCTCTCCAAGTACAGTTAATCTGAATCACACAGTATACAATCTTATAGTGATGGAAAATCAATTTAAATTGTTGACTGACAATTTGACCTCAACGTTTTAATTTCATTCAAGAATCACCCCAAATATTACTGAATGACTCAGTTTGGTAAAATAGCTTAATCTACTTTCCATTCACGTTTTGTATTAGACATTACATACAAATGCTGATATGAAATTATAATTAAAAATGTCTTGTGGATGAAGGAAGTCACAAAAGTGATGCATATCCTTCATCTGTTTCAGAGTTAAACCATTATAAAAGATTTATCCCTTGATAAACAAAATACTTCAGCTTCCAGCACCAGCAAAAACAGAACATATGGGTTCTTTATTAATTAATGAAGTAGAGCTTACCATCTCCAGCAACACAGTCATACATACACAAAATAATGTTGTTTATCCTGAAATTCTAATTACTTTAGAACCATAATTCAATTAGTATTATTAGTTCTCCAGCTCTATGCCTGACATTAAGACAAACTTTAAAAGCCATAGTAAATTTGAGTTAATAATTTGGTGCAATTGCTACTAACACAGTTATTCTCTGTGGCTGACCTTTGGGTTATTGCACTTTAAAATGGAATTCTCATTAAATTAGAAAGCAGAATAGATCTATAACATGCTATTTATTCAACTGTATGTATTCATTAGATCCTACCAAATGCAATATACAACTGTATCAAATATATTTTTTTAAAATTCATATTACAATAGTACATATTCCTATGCTGTATATCTTCAGGTTACACCAAAACTAGTTTTTAACTTTTAATATGTCTTTTTTATTATACATTAAGGTTTTAATTATTTTTATTACAGTTGCATAAAGATAATTTGAATTCATTTCAAGCAATATAAGATCACAGTGTTTTTGACTGAAAGATCAATGTTGCCAAGCATCTGCATAAGATCTTGGGGATAATGAATCTTCCAGAAGTGAAGGAGAATGTTGAAAGACACTGAAAATTAAAGGTTTCTTTGGCGAATATTCTGGTCTACACCTATTCAGTCATGAAGTTTAAAGATCCTACTTCAGTGTGGAAAACATCTCATCCTAGTATATTTGACCTTCCAAGATTCTGTACAGCTTCGCTGAATATAGAATTTTTGTGATATTGGGCTTTTCTAGGACACTCACAACACAGAAATGTTTAAAGCTCCTGGAGCTAAAAGCCTTATTTTGTAAGAGAGATTGAAAGCAGGATCCAGAACAGCATTTGAGCAATTCAAAACTGGACTTCTAAATGCCTTGGTCCTTGAATAAAAACCCTGCCCATGTGGCACAACAGATAGATGCAATGAAGTGCTTTAAAGTCAGGTTTGCAACAGTCAATACAGTAAGAAGAGAAGTGACTTATGGGAGAAAATAGGAACTCCTAAATGGACAGGCATGATTACACAGTTTGGCTCCTATGGAAGCTTAAGTACCTGCATCCATAAAAAAAAAAAGAAGAATTCACAGAATCACAGAATCATCTAGGCTTTAAAAGACCTTGAAGATCATCCAGTCCAACCATTAACCAAAAACTGACAGTTCTCAACTACACCATATCCCTCAGCGCTATGTCAACGCAACTCTTAAACACCTCCAGGGATGGGGACTCCACCACTGCACTGGGCAGCACATTCCAATGCCTAACAACCCGTTCTGTAAAGAAATGCTTCCTAATATTCAGTCTAAACCTTCCATGATGCAACTTGAGGCCATTCCCTCTTGTTCTATCGCTTGTTACTTGGTTAAAGAGACTCAGCCTCATCTCCCTGCAACCTCCTTTCAGGTAGTTGTAGAGGGCGACGAGGTCTCCCCTCAGCCTCCTCTTCTCCAGACTAAACAACCCCAGTTCCCTCAGCCGCTCCTCATACGACATGTGCTCCAGACCCTTCACCAGCTTCGTTGCCCTTCTCTGGACACGCTCGAGTAATTCAATGTCTTTCTTGTAGTGAGGGGCCCAAAACTGAACACAGTAATCGAGGTGCGGCCTCACCAGTGCCGAGTACAGGGGTAAGATCACTTCCCTGTCCCTGCTGGCCACGCTATTTCTGATACAAGCCAGGATGCCATTGGCCTTCTTGGCCACCTGGGCACACTGCTGGCTCATGTTCAGCCAGCTGTCAATCAACACCCAGGTCCCTCTCTGACTGACAGCTCTCCAGCCACTCCTCCCCAAGCCTGTAGCGCTGCTGGGGGTTGTTGTGGCCCAAGTGCAGAACCCGGCATTTGGCCTTATTGAAACTCATGCAGCTGGCCTTAGCCCATCGCTCCAGCCTGTCCAGATCTCTCTGCAGAGCCTCCCTACCCTCAAGCAGATCAACACTCCCACCCAGCTTGGTGTCATCTGCAAACTTACAGAGGGTACACTCGATCCCCTCGTCTAGATCATCAATAAAGATGTTAAACAGGAGTAGCCCCAAAACCAAGCCCTGTGGGACACCACTCGTGACCAGCCACCAACTGGATTTAACTCCATTCACCACAACTCTTTGGGCCCGGCCATCCAACCAGTTTTTTACCCAGCGAAGCGTGTGCCCGTGCAAGGCCTGAGCAGTCAGCTTCGCCAGGAGAATGTTGTGGGAAATGGTGTCAAAGGCCTTACTGAAGTCAAGGTAGACAACATCCACAGCCTCTCCCTCATCCAATAAGCATGTTGCCCTGTCATAGAAGGAGATCAGGTTTGTCAAGCAGGACCTGCCTTTCATAAACCCATGCTGACTGGGCCTGCTCATCTGGTAGTCCCGCATGTGTTGTGTGATGGTACTCAGGATGAGCTGCTTCATCAGCTTCGTGGGCACCGAAGTCAAGCTGACAAGCCTGTAATTTCCCGGATCATCCTTCCGACCCTTCTTATATATGGATGTCACTTTGATTTCCAATCTGTTGCGACCTCCCCAGTCAGCCAGGACTGCTGGTAAATGATGGAAAGCGGCTTGGCGAGCACCCCAGCCAGCTCCTTCAGCACCGTCGGGTGTATCCCATCCAGTCCCATAGACTTGTGTATGTCTATTTGATGCAGTAGGTCACTGACTGTCTCCTGGATTGCAGGGGGGTCGTTCTCCCAGTCTCTGTCCTCTGGCTGAGGAGGTTGGATTCACTCAACACAACTAGTCTTGTTGTGGCAAAGAAGGCATTAAGCACCTCAGCCTTTTCCTCATCACTTGTTACCATGTTTCCTCCTGAGTCTAACAGGGGATGGAAGCTCTCCCTTTCTTTTCTTTCTTTTGCTGCTGACATACTTATAGAAACATTTCTTCTTGTCCTTGATTGCTGAAGCCAGATTAATTTCTAGCTGGGCTTTAGATCTCCTGATTTCTACCTTGCATAGCCTCACAGCATTTTTGTAATCATTGTGAGTGGCTAACCTGTTCTTCCAAAGGCCATAAACTTTCCTTTTCTCCCTGAGCTGCAGCCAAAGCTCCCTGTTCAGCCAGGGTGGTCTTCTCTGTCACCAGCTTCTCTTACAGCACCTGGGGACTGCCTGCTCCTGAGCCATTAAGACTTCCTTCTTAAAGAGTGCCCAGCCTTCCTGGACCCCGATACCCTTCAGGACCGTCTCCCAAGGGATCCTGTCAAGTAGGTGCCTAAACAAGACAAAGTCAGCCCTTTGGATGTCCAGGATGTCAGTTCTGCTTCCCCCTCTCCTGGCCCCTCTAAGAATAGAGAACTCTATTATTTCATGATTGCTGTGTCCTAGTCGGCCTCCAACCACCACATCATCCACCAGTCCTTCTCTGTTCACAAAGAGGAGATCCAGCAGGGCACCTTCTCTGGTCGGTTCACTCACCAGCTGTGTCAGGAAATTATCTCCCACACATTCCAGGAATCTCCGGGACTGGTCCTGCTCTGCTGTGTTGTATTTCCTGCAGATGTCTGTGAAGTTAAAGTCTCCCACAAAAACGAGGGCAAGTGATCGTGAGATTTCTCCTGAATGCCTATAGAATGTTTCATCCACCTCTCTGTCCTGGGTGGGTGGCCTATAGTAGACTCCCACTACAACATCTGCCCTGTTGGCCTTCCCCCTGACTCTAATGCAAAGACACTCCACACTGTCTTCACTATACTTGTGCTTGAAGCAATCATAACAGTCCCTAACATACAGCGCCACCCCACTGCCTCTCCTTCCTTTTCTATCCCTTCTAAAGAGCTTGTAGCGATCAATTAATGCACTCCAGTCATGGGAGGCATCCCACCATGTTTCTGTGATAGTCACTACATCATAATTTTCCTTTTTCATCATGGCTTCAAGCTCCTTCTCTCTGTTACCCATGCTGTGTGCATTGGTGTACATGCACTTCAGAAGGGCTGATGTCCCCAGCACCTTTTTGCATTTAGAGGTTTTAAGTTCAGCCTGAGCTTTCACAGGTGTTACCATGGTTACTGATCCATCAATATCCCTGCATCTTTGTTGTGCTGCATGTATCCATCCCTTGCCTCCACTGAGATGACAGGGTGAGGGTCATCACTGGCACAACAGCCCACAAACTTTGCTAATGGACCCTGGGACTTATGTCTGGGAGTGCCAGTTTTGTCCCGTTCCCCCTTCAAATCTAGTTTAAAGCTCTCTCAATGAGCCCAGTTAACTCCTGCCCCAAGATCCTTTTCCCCCTACTGGGACAGGTGGATCCCATCTGATGCCAAAAGGTCTGGCATCATGTATACTAACCCGTGACTGAAAAATCCAAAGCCCTGATGGTAACACCAGTCTCAGAGCCACAAGTTCATCCGTTGAGCTCTCCTGTAAGCTTCCTCATCCATCCCTGAAATTGAAAGGACTATTTGTGCCCCTGACCCCTTAACCAGTTTTCCCAAGTTCCTGAAATCTCTTTTCATTGATTTAGGACTTCCTACTAATGCTTTCCTTGAAAAAGACACCAAGAGCATCTCCATTCTATGCACTGAACACAGGACAGAGAGCTCCAGGCTGATGATAATGGGCAGTAAGTCCATCTGATCTAAGCAGACTTGCAACTACATGTTCACACTACTATTGTTCGTTACTGCTACATGAACATTATATGGGAGCTAACAAATCAGGACTTTGTCTCTGCATTGTCCTTCTGGGGCTTGGGACTGACATGAATAGCCTGCTTGCCTAGGGCTGTACTCACATTGTTGAAGTGTGTTAAGGCACCCTTTAAAAGTTCTGAGCTAAAGTGACAGTGGTGGGACTGGCTTTTAAAAAATTGATATGAAAGTCATTATTATTAATTAAGTGGTAAGCATTATTCAAAAACCTTGCTTCCCCCCCGAATTCTCCTTCACTTTTTTCTATCCTCATACTTCATTCTCTTAGGAATTAGATAAAGATTTTCAGAAAGATTTTTTAACTTCAGATTCAAATCCTAATGGAGATCACAGAATACTTTGGGTTTGAAGTGATCTTTAAAGATCATCCAATCCAGTCCCCTGCCATGCCTGATCTTCCACTAGACCAGGTTGCTCAGAGCCCTGTCTAACCTGGCTTTGAACACTTCCAGTGATAGGGCATCCACAGTTTCTCTGGGCAAATTCTTCCAGTGTCTCAGCACCCTCATCATAAAAAAAAAAAAAAAAAAAAAAATTTCTTCCTTATGTCTAATGCAAATCCAACTTCTTTTCACTTAAAACTGTTACCCTTTGTCCTACCAGCACAGCCCTTCATAAAAAGTCTCTCTCCATCTTTCTTATAAGTTCCCTTTATATATTGAAAAGCCACAGTGAGGTCTCCCCAGAGCCTTCTCTTCTCTAGGCTAAACAACCTAAGCTCTCTCAAACTTTTGTCATACGAGATGTGTTCCATTCCTCTGATCATTTTTGTGGCCCTCCTCTGGACCTGCTGTAACAGGTCCATGCCTTTCTTGTGCTGGAGACCCCAGAGTTGGAATCAGTACCGCAGGTGGGGTCTCGTGAGAGTGGAGTAGAGGGAGAGAGTCATTTCCCTTGACCAGCTGGCCATTTTTTTTATTCAGCCCAGGATACAATTGGCTTTCTAGGTTGCAAGCACACATTGCTGGCTCATGTCCAGATTTTTGACCACCAGTATTCCCAAGTCCTTCTCTTCAGGGCTGCTCTCAATCCATTCATCGTCCAATGTGTACTGACACAGGTAATTGCCCCAATGCAAGTGCAGAACCTTGCACTTGACCTTGTTGAACTTTGTGAAGTTTGCATGGGCCCACTCCTCAAGCCTGTCAAAGTCCATCTGGATGGTATCTCTTCCCTGTACCATATCAACTGCACCACTCATCTTGGTGCTGAGATGTATAGTTATTTTCCAGCTGCATGCTTTCTCCTTTCCTTAGTTCACCAACTTATTTTTAAAACCTTTTCTCAAGCTCAACATTGTGTATGTTTTCCTATCCAAACTATCTTTCCTTATTTTCAGTCAAATCCCTTGCTAAAATGACTTTCCTTCAAAAAGAATCTATCAGTGCAGAAACACTATGTCTTGGGTTTGTGTGTGTGGTGTAGCTTTTTGGTAGTGAGGGAGGGTGCTACAGTGGTGGCCCCTTGTGAGAAGCTTCTCGAAGCTCCCCCAGCTCCAAGTAGACCCACCTTTGCAGCAAGGCTGGGCCAATTCGCTGCATCTCTGTGATAATGCATTTAAGAAGGGGAACCTGAGAGGAGGGGTTGGAGTTGTGACAAGGAGTTGTGACATCTGTGAGAACACCAGTGTCAGTGGAAGAAAGGAGTGGAGGAGGTGCAGAGATCCCCTGCAGCCCGTGGTAAGATGGCAAGGCCTCCTTCCCTGCAGTCCATGGATGTCTACAGTGGAGCAGATGCCCACCTGCAGCCTGTGAAGGACCCCATACCGGAGCAGGTGACTGCTCCTGAGGGAGGTTGGGATTCTATGGGGAGAAGAACCCCCTGCTGTTGTAGTTAGGCACTGGGAAGACTGCAGCAGGTGAGAGTGACCCACGCCAAAGCAGCTAGGGAAATGCTGCAGCGTGTGGGAGGAACTCATGTTGGAGAAAGTTTGTAGAGGGCTGTGTCCCATGAGAGGGGAACCACGCTGGATCAGGGGAAAAATGCCAGAAGTTCCCTCCCCAAGGTGGAAGAAGCAACAAGACTGACCACACCCCCCATTCCCTGCCCCCTGTACCTCTGGGGGAGATGAGGTAGAGATATTGAGAGCGAAGCTGAGCCCAGGAAGAAGGGAGGGGTGGGGGAAGGTGTTTTCAAGATGTGGTGATGCTTCTCATGGTCCTACTCTCTCTGTTAAGTGTTGTTGTTTTTAGTGTCTGGATTAAATATATGTTCTTTTTTCTTCCCCTAACAAGTGTGTCTTTTGCTTTTGACTGTAATGGGTGTGTCACCCCTTCCTGTCCTGTTCTTGATTCCTAAGCCTTTTGCTTTATTTTCTTCTTTCCAGTGCTGGGGGGAAGGGGGGACTGAGTGGCTGTGTGGTGCTCAGTTGCTCTCTGAGCTCAAACCATGACACACTAATATTAAAACAGAAAAAAAAAAAAAAAAAAAAAAAGCTTTGTTGGGAGAATTTTTGCAACAGCAAAAAGTAGAGAAGGTAGAAGGATCAAAACAATAGCTAATGAACAGCCAAGGATGAATAAATTATATGGTATTACCTTTTAAACCCCACATTTGCTGTGGCATTTCCTATGTATTACAATGATAATATAAGGTTTAATTTTTTTGTTATGCACTAATCTGACATGCACTTTCTGAAATCTGTATTATTTTTCCAATGATGAAAATTGGACCTGTATTTGTCTGATCTTATTTTCTTTAAAAAAGAAAAAAGGCTGTAGGCTTAGTAGAAAAGTAAATAATCCTTAAGAATAAGCGTTCATTTAAATAAGTGCAAATACCTTTGCACAGTACAAACTATTAATCTTATGTTAACATGTTTTTAAGTAGTTTTCAAGTTCTAGTATTTTCAGTAATTATATTAAAATCATATTAGAGAAAGAAATCATATTAAGAAAGCAATTTTTGTGAGGTTGAGATTTATCATTATTTAAGTGTGTCTATATTCTTAATGCAGAGGTGTTTGAGGAGTATTTGGATGAGTATACAAAAGTTTAGATACCAGGCATACTAGAGACATTGTTGAACTAGCTTTGAGTAGATCTGGTAAGAATTTTTTCAGTAAAAAAAGCCAAGTCAGAGACCAAAACTTTGAGGTTTGGTTATCACCAGTTCAGCAAATTTTTACAAAGTGCAGAGCAGATTGTTCATGAAGTAGAGTGGCCAACTTCCAGTACTGGAAATTAGATGTCCCTGCAGCTTCTTAGAACATGGTGCTTCATTTCATGATTTCTATTGAAATATCTATTCACCAAACAGCTACAAATTGAGTTTGAGCATTTATCAATCCAACTGGGGATATGAGACCAGTATAGAATCAAGTTAAAATTGCCTTAAGGGTGTTTCTTCATGAGAAAAGGCATTAGATTTTGGTCTCTATGTGTAAACTTAGTTATAGTCCAGTGCTATAGCTTACCCTGTCCCAGGAACTCAAGGATGGAAAAGTATGATGGATATACACTCAGTTGTTTCTAGCAATTAGCCTGGGTCTGATGTGGCTGAAACCATGTTGAACCCAGGAAGCTGTGCTAGTCCCAAATGTCTGAGACTACTGTTCACAGACTTCTTGGTTCTTGGAAATATGCAAAAACTCTTCATAATGACTAAACAGATAAACTTCTGAACCTGGGGTACCCCCAAAATCATAAATTTGAGTTCTTGTTATGTTTCAAATGATCTAATACATTTGACAAAGCTCCATCTTGAGCTCCACCACAGCATTCCTAGGACAATATCTAGCATCCCTGCACTTTTTTTTCTATCTCCAATGGCCCATTATAAGACCCATTTTTACTGAGGAAGACAGCAGTCATTGTGATTTACTTCCCACCTGCCTGAGATAACGTCTTCCTGAAAAGGTGTTGAATTGGGACTGTAGCATATAGATGCTAAAATGACTACCATGGTGACAAAACTAAAAGTCTCAGTGGAACAAAACTGAGCACAGTTAAATGTACCACATTCCTCAGTACCTCTCTTATCAGTTTTTCCATTACATGGCATATGCTTCTCCCCATACTGCCAGAGATAATGAAGAGGTCATTGTGCAGCAATGGCAGCAGCCAAAAACCTGGCTAGAGCAGTAAAAGTGCCCAGTCACAGGGAAATTAGTCATCACTGTGTGGTATTCAAAATGTCACCCAGTACACAGAAAGGAAGAGATGGTGTGGGCTCAGTTGTGTCTCATGCAATAAGACTCTCTCCTTATTAAACATGAAATAGCAATCTCCAGGTTGAACTGAAGTCTTTATGAATGTCTGTACTTCTAAACAAAAAAGTAAAGAGCTCAAGTCAAACTAGAAATTAGGTGGTTCACCGGGTTGCTATATTTCCACATCAGTAATTGTTAAGATTCATACTTTTGCTCAGTAAAGTCACTGTGACAGAGCCTCATGAGCAGAACATTACTGTTAATCTCACCTCTGAGGATCTGGCCAATTGTTTTTTTAATGGGGCAACTATAGGTAGTTAAACATAATAGTTTTCCAGCCTTAAAATAACAGAAGTCACAGGGTTTACTACACTTAAATTGAAATATCATTAACTTAACAATAAAAATTTTAAACCCATGTAATAATAGTTAACAGAGATACTTTATACTTGTGAGAGACTGAAATGTCAAATGATTGTCTCAAAGCTTGCTTGTGTCTGTGCAAATCTCACGGACAAGCCTGAAAGGGGGAGACATTGACTGGGTGAAACCAAATGTTTATCACTGGCTCCACTGTGTAAGCCTGATACTTTGTGGCTCTATTGTGTACACCGGACACCATGGATGCCTTGCTAATGACTTTGAGCCTTTGCCATTGAACTGATAAGAGGTGAGCATTTCTGCCCCAGACACCAGATGATTGCTCAAGAAGCTTGAAGTCAGCAAAAACCTGTGGGAACAGAGAAAAAACTAAAGGTGGGCAGGGTGAGTACGACCACCGAGAACCCATGCTCCACCTTTTTCCTCATCTCTCATGGAAATGAGTTTGTGGAATACTTGCCCCTTCTCATCTAGTATGCTAATCAGCTGATACGATGAACTTAAAAGGCAACAGAAAATTTTGCTGTGTGTGAACCCACCACCGAAGAACTGAAGACTGAGGACTAACGGAACGCTGCTGGATCCATGGTGGTGACTATTCTTGCAACTCTATTCCACATGCTTGCTTGATTTCTGTCTTTTCCTTCCATTCTGTCCTACCACTACCACTCTTCAATTTTAATAATAAAAACTCTTTTGGGTGTACAGCATTTGACCTCATTTGTGTCTTAATCTTCCTCTTGGGATCATATTGAAACCTCCCCCGATTTTGGATTGGGACAATACTCCTCCTCATTACAGTTCTCATCAAAAAGTGTGGGGGAGTTGTGCTTCTCCTTTCCCAATTTGCTTTCATCCTTCAGTCTCTGAAAAAACAGCAATATTAAAAGCAACTGGAGTCATCTAAGCCCAGAATATCATGAACCCTACACTTCTAACAGAACCATTAATTCAATGTAACAGCAACTGCCACTAATCCTCAGGGCAGAGTTTCACAACAGGGGGGTGGTTGTCATGCTGGCAGCCAGAATTTCTGACACTTTGTCAGTTCTACAGCCATTTGTTCCTGTTCCCACATTCCCAAATGCCTTTCTAGATCTGTTAGCACCGCTTCTGGAGATAACTTCAAGATCATGCCAACAGACAAATCTAAAGGTAAAATAAAACTAAATGGACAGTCTAAAAGACCTCATTACAGTTTTTTATGCTGTTCATGGTAATACCCAACTAAATCACAAAGAGGTCCCAGATTTCAGAAATTAATGCATTTTTCTCATAAAGGGGTAGCTATGGTTTTTGTATGTAGACAGTTGAATATCTTTAAATTGAAAGATGAAAATTTCACAAGAACACTCTCTTAACAGTCATGCAAAAGTTTGCATGTGATTGCCAGAAATCCTTCAGAGTAACAGTAAAGAATATATAGAATGAAAGCATCAAAGTTTATCTATGCACCTCTACTTTACTTTGTACCTCAACAAAGATGTTTTGCTTACCCTTTACCTAGCAAATTAAAATACTAAATATTCTACTTTGACAATAAACCTTAATTCCATACTTTGCAATCTAAGGCTAATCTTTGATACAGCCGGTAGCATTATATTTCATCTATTAATTTAATTTAATTTCCATTTTTTTTCCAGACCTGTGTTTCCTGAGTAAACACCTCTCACATTTTAAAGCTCACTTAGAAAAAGGTACACATATATGCCTTTTATATAGCTGTACAAGATAATCATTTTTACTAAATTATTAATTAAAATTCTCAATTTAAGCTCACAATGGGACAGAGATGGTGGTTCAGAGAGATGGAAGGCCAGATCTCCAGTTACATCAACAACTCTAAGAAAATAAAGAGCCCAGTATTTTATAGAGTCACTGCTTTTTATTTCAGATTACAGGATGGAACCTCCATTTAATGAAAAGAGAATCCAGTGCAATCCCTCCTCTTACATTCAGATAAAGCCTTCTTAAAATACATGAGTACATAGCACTATCCTTATACCAAAGTGCTGCATATCTTAAGTCTTAATAGCTTAATGCATGTTATTACCACACCACTGTAAATGCACAAAGTATATAAATACAGACATAGGAAGGAAACCTGTTGGTTGTAGAATTCTAATTTTGGTAAAGGGTATTAACTAGAAAAAAGCTAGAGTCCTGCTACTCCATGAGCTCTTTACAAAGTCAAAAAACAACACCGGGGTTTGTTTGTTTTTACAAGATCCTCTAGTCCAACTCTGAAATAACTAGAGATTATAACCACCTTTTTTTCCCTCATTGAAAAACAGTAAGCTGTTTCTTCAAAATTCTGTTCTCCTTCTGATTTTTATTTTTAAAATGAATGATTTTCATCTTTTGTGGTGAAAAGTAGGGAAAAATAGATTTATTGGAGAAGAAGCAAAATTCACAACCAAAATAAAAAGTTTTTTTCTACCTTAAATCAGGGAGATTTTTAGGGGTTCTTCCACCATCCCTTTAAAATACTGGTTTCAAAATATTGCATTTTTCTCCCCTCCTTCAAAATAATTTTAAATTGCTTCCTTCTTAGGGTTCTGCTGAAGGATTAAAATTTATATCTCCAAGATGTGTTATATTACACAGAAATAATGTGTAATTATCCTCGTATTAAACTACATTTGGGTTTTGTTTTAAAAAAAAAATGAAACAGGTCTAGGAATCATTTTTCTCATCTACTTACTAGTCAAAGAAAAAATAAAGTTAGGAGCATACAGATACCTATTTGCCAAATTTATCAAGAGCTTTCAGGATTTCTCTCAATGCAACCTAAATTTGCAACTTTCAAAAAGGGAAAAGAAAAAAGGCATTACCTAACTTATTATATAACACATTTTCAGATTAATTCCAAAAAGTTCAGAGGTTATCTTTTACTTATAGAACACAGTAAGTTAGAAAAACTGAATACAAATTTATAGAATCATATAATTATAGAATCATTTAGGTTGGAAAAGACCTTTAAGATTGAGTCCAACCGTTAACCTAGAACTGCCAACTCCACCACTAAACCATGTCCCTAAGTGCCACATCTACATATCTTTTAAATACTGCCAGGGGTGGTGACTCAACCACTTCCATGGGCAGCCTGTTCCAATGTTTGACAACCCTTTCAATGAAGAAATTTTTCCTAATATCATATTTAAACCTCCCCTGGTGCAACTTGAGGTCATTTCCTCGTGTCCCAGTGGTTGTTACTTGGGAGAAGAGACTGACACCCACATCCCTACAACTTTCTTTCAGGTAGTTGTAGAAAGCAATAAGGTCTCCCCTCAGCCTCCTTTTCTCCAGGTTAAACAACCCCAGTTCCCTCAGCCACTCCTCATAAGACTTGTGCTCCAGACCCTTCATCAGCTTTGTTGCTCTTGTTTGGACACGCTCCAGCACCTCAATGTCTTTCTTGTAGTGAGGGGCCCAAAACTGAACACAGTGTTCAAGGTGCGGCCTCACCAGTGCCGATTACGGGGGGACGATCACTTCCTTAGTCCTGCTGGCCACGCTATTTCTGATACAAGCCAGGATGCTATTGGCCTTCTTGGCCACCTGGGCACACTGCCAGCTCATATTCAGCTGTCTGTTGACCATAACCCCCAGGTCCTTTTCTGCCAGACAGCTTTCCAGCCACTCTTCCCCAAGCCTGTAGCATTGTGTGGGGTTGTTGTGGTCCAAGTGCAGGACCCAGCACCTGGCCTTGGTGAATCTCATACAACTGGCCTCAGCCCATCAATCCAGCCTATCCAGATCCTTCTGTAGACCCTTCCTGCCCTCAAGCACATCAACACTCCTGCCCAGCTTGGTGTTGTCTGCAAACTTACTGAAGGTACACTTGATCCCCTTGTCCAAATCATTGATAAAGATATTAAACAGAACTGGCCCCAATACTGAGACCTGGGGAACACCACTTGTCACCAGCTGCCAACTGGATTTTACTCCATACACCACAACTCTTTGAGCCTGAGCATTCAGACATTTTTTTTACCCAGTGAAGAGCATGCTCATCCAAGCCATGAGCAGCCAGTTTCTCCAGGAGAATGTTGTGGGAAATGGTGTCAATGGCTTTACTAAAGTCCACGTAGACAACATCCACAGCCTTTCCCTCATCCACTAAGGTCACCTTGTCATAGAAGGACATCAGGTTAGTCAAGAAGGACCTGCCTTTCATAAACCCATGCTGACTGGACCTGATCACTCGGTTGTCCTGTACATGTAATGTGGTGGCACTCAAGATAATCTGTTCCATAACGTTCCCTGGCACCAAGGTCAGACTGACAGGCCTGTAGTTCTCCAGATCCTCCTTCCAGCCCTTGTAGATGGGTGTCACATTTTCTAACCTCCAGTCAACTGGCACCTCCCCAGTTAGCCAAGACTGGTGAGAAATGGTTGAAAGTGGCTTGGTGAGCACTTCCACCAGCTCCCTTGGTTGGATCCTGGCCAGCCCCATAAACTTGTCTTTGTCTAAGTGGTGTAGCAGGTCACTAACACTTTCCTGTTAGATTATGGGGGCTACAATCTGCTCCCCATCCCTGTCTTCCAGCTCAGGGGACTGGGTACTGGAGAACAACTGGTCTTACTATTAAAGACTGAGACAAAGAAAGCATTAAGTGCCTCAGACTTTTCTTCATCCTTTGTCACTATGTTTTCCCCTGCATCCAATAAAGGGTGGAGATTCTCCTTAGCCCTCCTTTTGTTGCTAATATAGAAATATTTTTTACTGTCTCTTATGGCAGTAACCAGATTAAGTTCTAGGTGGGCTTTGGTCCTTCTAATTTTCTCCCTTTATAACCTAACGACATCTTTGTAGTCCTCCTGAGTTGCCTGCCCCTTCCTCGAAAGGCCATAAACTCTCTTTTCTTCCTTGAGTTCCAGTCAAAGCTCTCTGTTCAGCCAGACTTGTCTTCTTCTCCACTGGCTCATTTTTTGGCACATGGGGAAGGCCTGCTCCTGTGCCTTTAAGATTTCCTTCTTGGAGATGTCGAGATTTCTGGACTCCTTTGCCCTTCAGGACTGTCTCCCAAGGGACTCTGTCAATCAGGCCCCTAAACAGGCCAAAGTCTGCCCTTCAGAAGTCCAAGGTAGCAGTTCTGCTGACACCCCCCCTTACTTCTCTGACGATCAAAAACTCTATCATTTCATGATCACTGTGCCCAAGATGGCCTCCAACCATCACATCACCCAGAAGTCCTTCTCTGTTGGCAAATGACAGGTCCAGCAAGGTGCCTTTCCTAGTTGGCTTACTCACCAGCTGTGTCAGGAAATTATCTTACACACACTCCAGGAACATCCTGGACTGTTTCCTCTTTGCTGTACTGTATTTCCAGCAGACATCTGGTAAGTTAAAGTACCCCATGAGAACAAGGGTTAATGATTATGAGACTTCTCTCAGCAGCTTTTAGAATATTTCGTCTGCCTCTTCATCCTGATTGGGTGGTCTATAACAGATTCCCACCATGATATTTGCCTTGTTGGCCTTCCCCCTGATTCTTACTCATAAAGACTCTAACCCTATTGTCATCATCATCCCCAACCTCTAGACAGTCAAAACACTCCCTAACATACAGGCTACCTCATTACCTGTCCTTCCTTGACTATCCCTTTTGAAGAGTTTATAGTAATTTACAAATGTTATAGTTTATATCCATTTACAAATTTAACAGGAGATGCTCTCTTTATTAATGTCATCTAAAATATGATGTGTATTTAAAAATCACACAGTCCACAGAGCTAAAACTGCATTCTATAACATATCTAGGTGCACCAAAGACAATGATGGACAAAGAGATCCATTTCAAGCTAACATCAAACATTTTTGGACTTTACCACAAAATGTTGTTTGAATGCTTCATAATCTGTTGCATACACTGACTCTTTAAAATGATCATGTGTGCAAAAGTATGACTAGCATACATATGCATGCATACATAAATTAATGAGACTCTTACAACTTTTGGAGTCACATGCCCCCACTTCATTGAGACAGCTCTAGCTTAGCACAATGCCAGTCTAACCAGTCTCTTAACAGCATTTATACTGAGATTTTCTGTGACAAGCAACATAGCAAAAACATCTGAAAGATTTTTTTTTATTTTTACTCCTATCAACTTCCAAAATGATGTTGTAAGAGAGGATTTACACATTGATAATCAACATGTGTTTTCTTATTTAGCTTAGAATTTACTTTCTTTTAAACCAGAAAAGCTATCAATGCCATTGCTGAATTACAACCCAAAGGTTATCCACAGTTTCAGCCCCCAGGAACCAGATAAGGACCACAGTAGGACAACAGGGTATATACTGTCTTGGTTTCATGCAATAAATAATAACTTTCCTTAGCAGTGACATAAATATCTCACCCAAACTGCCCTCCTTTAAATCTGTCTACTACCAGTCTCCTCATACAAACTTTCTTCACAAATCCACTGTGGCAGAGTGCCTCTGTTTATCACATTGTCACCAAGCACTTTTCTGGTAAGAGGCATCTTGTGTCCTATGTCTCATAATTTCTTTAGTTCCCTTCTCTGATTACACTGAGAGATACAGAAGTTTGTGTTGACTGGATGATGGTTAACTCAGTACCCGGTGGTGGGACAGTATGTTCATGCCATGCATTATAACCCACAGCTGATGTAATCAGCATATAGCAGAATTCTGCTTCACTGCAGTTAGGTTTTACTTTATTACAAACTAATTGACATAAATTCTCAAAAACTAATTTAGCAGCAGAGTTAAACCGTGGCTTGACATAGTAAAACTGCAGCTCCATAATATCATAATGAATAACACTGAAAATACATGTATTTTTAAGTCTTTCATTTGCTTTGTTATGGCTCTGTTGCTTTAAGAAAGCTCAAGGTGTAAAGCCTTTCTTTTCTTCCGTTACTGTAAGGAGTTACAACATGATACTATATTACTTTCCAATGCATGAAAATCTTGATCCAAACCTGTGATTTCTTCTTCCGTAGTGAATTTCTGACTTTTTTTTAGAGTTAAAAGTGAACTTCATCACTTCAGAAGTACCAGTGGTCCTAACGAGGGATTATAAATCTGCCACAGCAAGCGAAGAAATTACACCTGGAGTAATCTTTGCAATATTTACCTCCTAAATTACTGCTAACAATCATTCATCTATTAAGAAGCAAAAATAATTTCCCCTGCTTTGTAGCAACATCTAAAGTAAAACTGTATTATTGTTTTCTGGTATTTTTACAATATTACACTTAAAAATAAGAAAGCTATCAAAAATAAATTATGAGCAAGTAAACCATTTATGACTGTTTACAGTAAACTATGAATATGAGGAATGATACAAAGATTTCAGGAACTATAGGCGCTGTTATTTTGAGTCTTTGCATTCATTTCAGTACCAGTCCTAATCTCAATTTTCTAGTGTACTTTTCATTTTGACAAAACGATATGAAGTATTTTGTTAACAGTTTAAAAAAACAAACAAACAAACAAACAAACAAAACCAGAAAACCACAGCCAGCTTTTCATACAAATACTTAAGAGGACATGAGGAAAATAATCTTTCTTTTTTTTCAATACTCAAAATTATTTCACCTC
This sequence comes from Strix aluco, assembly GCF_031877795.1. Classification (NCBI taxonomy): domain Eukaryota; kingdom Metazoa; phylum Chordata; class Aves; order Strigiformes; family Strigidae; genus Strix; species Strix aluco. The sequence goes on along the minus strand of NC_133932.1, from coordinate 28,479,193 downwards.
TGTTGTTTTCTAGGTCCAATCATAGCAATGATCAGTTGTAAACATTACTCTCAGGTCTGGTATACAACGTCCAGTTTTCACAAAAATTAGTTTACAAGATTTAACCCAATAAATATATTCTGGTCAATCTGAAATACACTGAAACTTCTTAGTTATCCTGTCTTCTGCACCACACAGAGGAAGAAAAAGAATAACAGGTACTTTCTGTACACTGATTCTGTTAGCTCAAAACATGAACCTGAAGCTTCACCTACTAATCTTTAATATTGTCACATCCAACACCTACTCAGAACTTTTAATTCCAAGGAGAAGATTGCTGTAATTAAAATATCATGAACACAAGTTGTTCCCACCAGTTGCAAGCTCTTTGCTTGATAAAGGTTCTTCTTATCATTACTATTTGGCACCTACGGTATCAGATATAAAATCATCATAATTTTTAACACTTAATTAAACATTGTTTAATCAGGTGGTATTAGTCATAGTGGTCCCTGCTAAAAATAAAATGGAAGTGAGAGATTTATGGTAATAGTGTTCCAATTAAGCCTCAGCTACTGCTATTTGCTATCACTCACTGGACTAAGTCAGCAGATATCCCTGGGAGACATCCCAATAAAGCACCTAGTCTAATTAAGTGGAATATGGCATATATTTTATTATATGATAACAGGAAGATTAAATATTGCCTCTCTGCATGCTAGCTTTTCTGATGAATAGTGATTCACTGAGGTCATGTTCACTGAGGTTGTGGCAGGACCAGTCACTCTTTCTATCTCAGAGACAGTACAGATATTTTCCTACCATGGGCTTTCTGACATTTTTCCCTAATAATAGTCATAACCTCATGACACATGAATGACATGGAACCAATGTCAGACAGATTTGCCAGAAGTTAGACAAAGTATAAACAATACTGTGGTAAAAAAAATAACAACAACAAAAAAAAGACTATACAAGACTGTAAGCCTTGAAGAGAATGAGAAGGAGCCATGAAACCACAGACAAGAATTTACTTTCAAATAACTAGAGAGAAGGCTGTTGTGAAAGAAAAATTGCTTGAAGAAACACCAGGAATTTGGAATCAAAGACAAATGATGCGCTGTAAAAAGACATTTATAAAAATAAGGAAAATATTTTAGAACTCTGAAGGACACACATAGGCTAAGTGACTGGTGATAAGGATGCGTGAATCTTTGTAGTGTCAGATGACACTAAGTTCTAACGATCTTAATACATGTCTTGATATATTTTTTTAAAAGCTATCATTATTCATTAATCATTTATTATAGTGTTAAAAAATGCATAGTGTCAAAATTATCCCTTCACTTTCAGAAAGTGTCGTTAGTTCGAGTCACAGTAGTTTCACACTCTTAAAAGTAAAATTCTTGATGCAGGACTGCAAACCAAAGAGCTCTTACAAGTTCCACTACTACTACTAACAGAAGTGCAGTTCTCGGGGATTATTGAGCTTCTTGTTTACAAGATCAGAAATACAATGCTAGTAAAAATTTGAGGTGTACTGAAATATTCTATAAAGACCACACATTAAAAACACCTACAGTATAATTATATTGTATTTGAAATTATTGCTTCTTGAAGTCAACTGTTTCCAGTGAAAGAAAATAACATTTTCAATTAAAAAATTTTCTGAATGAAAAAACTTTGTTTTCTACAATAAATTATTTATGCAACAATAAATGTATTAAAAATAAGAAGTTTCCCCTGAAAGTAAAAATATGATAAAATAAAAGAGCATTGTCGTGTATCCTTAGTAATGTCTGATTGGAAAAATACCTTACAGGAAAGTGGCATAAACCTCTGGATTATGAGAGTAAATTCAAGGCATCTCTTCATATTTTGTTTCTAAAAGAAAAGAAAGTGAAACCTGATAGGAAACAGTTCACACACAGAGCTTCTTCCATAGATGAGAACAGGAGAGACTTGATACACAACTGACATGGAATGTTCTGGCAAAATTCTGTATTAAGACTTCTCTAAAAATAATCTTTTATATCCAATTTCAGTAAAAAGGTTTAACTTCAAAAAATACTATCTACCTTGACTGAAAAAACATACATGCCAGCGCTAAACCTAACTAGTTTTATTACATAAGATTTTTTTAAGCGTAGATATATTAAATGCTTCCTGAAGTCAAGCTTAACCACTGTTACATTCTGAATTGAAAATCAGACCCAAGTTAATATAAAAGTATGAAGTACAAATGCAAACTAAAAAAGTATTTTTAATTTAATAATATATAAATTATACTATAAATTGTATATAAAATTATATAAAAGCATCCATTCTTCATAATGTGAAAATCAAATGCTGAGATATATTTCAAATATCATTAGCATCATTATCATAGAAAACCAATACTGGACCTGTTTAGTTTTTTCTGTCTTGGTTTCATCTGAAATAATCAGTCTTTCAGGATGACTAAGCCACAGCTAATGATACATGCACCATAGGAAACAACCTTAATAATGCACAGTAAATGTTGTACTATAAGATCGCAGCATCTCAAGGACAAGATGTATACTTCATAGAAGAAAATCAGATATAGATATTTTAACAGCTGAAAAACATAAATCATGCAGTGAAGAACAACTGGAACAAGCTGCTTCAGAATAGGTTTAAGTGATTGCTCATGAATTTCTATAATGATAACATATCCAAAATTAATCTCTCCATACTTTGAAAGAATGAGGTATATCAATATGAATACACTTGGTTAGTTGACCTTATCCACACTTTGGAATACATATTTTTATGTATTCAGATCCCAAATACTATACTGAATAGAAAAGATCACATGGAATACAGTTCCAGATGTTAATCAATATATCTTCTTAAGATGTGTTGAAATTGATATGCTACCTACTAAGAAAAAGGTGATTTTCTAAAAGGCCTGTATGTATTAATTTATAATGAAAGAGTGAGTAAAGCCAAGAATATGCATTCCTGAGTCTAAGCCATAGTCATTCATCATTAAATCAGCTGAGACAACTTCACTGTATTCAGATGAGGATAACCTTTACAGTCAATCTACCAAATTTTAAACAGTATACATCTAATTTAATCAGCACAATATGTTATCAATTAATGTTGGTTCCTAAACCTATATATTAACTAAAATATACTGGTTATTTAGAATTCAGCTATTTACATGCAACAGGATTTAGGATAAAGCTATATATTTCTATTTGTGTAATAAAGTGAGTCTGTGTTACAATTTAATATGAATTTGATGAGCATAGAAGGAAAGATACTTGACATACAGCTGATCTTTCTTATTAGGAGTAAAACGATATTTATTTTTTTATACAGAACAAGCAGAAATCTACCTTTATAAAATCACTGTAGTTTTGTCTTTTACAACAGTACTCTTTGTGGAACTCCATTACTGCTGGTGATAGCACTGTGGGCTGGCCAGAACTTGTAGCTTTGGAAAGATTCCTAATTTCAAACAAAGGTGATTTTTCTAACACGTTCTTTAATTTTTTTCCCCAAAATACTAGTACACTCCCTAACTCTCTTAATGGCTTAAAGAAAGGCAACTGCAGGTTGAATTATTAAATAAACACTGAATTCTCACAAACCCTCTGAAGAAATTTCATTTATAATAGCAATTTATCAGTTAGTCTTGCTTGGCCTAACAAGAGTTTGCCCCATAAAACAGAAGTGAATACTGATAAGCCTAAATATACAATCTCAGTGTGGGAAAAAAAAAGGTAAAAACGTTTTAAATTACTGAGACTGATTCATGCCATAGGCTGGAGATTCAAAGTCATTTTTAGAAATGGAGCAAATAGTCTTATTATTACACACCTGAGTTGCCAAACTGCAATATCTGAGCCCTTGAATAGTTCAGCATCAGAAGACAAGAGCAGTAATGAGTGGTACTGATTAGCTAAAGCATCTGACAGAAAAGGATCAGTTTAGAATAAATTTGTCTTCCATTTCTAGAAAAATATACAAACATGACCTTCCAAGAAAAGGCATTGGAAGGAAAAAAGAAAACAAAAGCATTGAAGAAGCGTGAGGAATGATCATACTTGGTTGTTGGTGTCTTTCACTTTTCTTCAATTATAAATAATGTAAACAATTAATATTAAAAAGTTTAAGCTTAAAAATAGAAGGAATTGCTATTTTCAAAATACTTATACAATGTCCTTGGCTCTTTCTCTTAGAATATATTAATTTTTAGAAGTCTAATATTAAATATGTATATATGTTTAGGTCTGACACCATGATATTTGTGTGCAGTAGAACTGGCATATATATTATTTAGAGATAAAATTGCAGAAAACTTATAAACAAGCTGTATTTTTCAGCTTTATGCATTCAGAAACAACTCTAATTCAAGCTCCAGTTTCATGTCTAATCCAAACCAACATATAAAGTAGCTATATTCAGCTTTGGTTATTAGGCAACATAAAATTACAGCACTCATTGGCAAATTTAATCATTTTATGCACGGAGGCTCACTGATGTTAATATTTGCTTTCTACGTACAGATTTTAGAACTTAATCTGTAACTCAAACTAGGGGTTCATTTTGACTTTTTGCAGCTACTTACCGAACTACTGAGACGAATTATCTATTTGGCACTATCTACATTTCTGCAGGTCTACCAGCAAAGCTCTTCTAGAACTTTAGAAGGAAGAACATTTAAATCTTGTCAGTTCCAAGATTAACTCCCAGGTCTTATAATTATCCTCAAAATATAACAACATGGCATGCGTTTAGGAGTCAGAGTTTCCATGAAGGACTCATTACAATCTGTCTATATGATAACACGGTACTTAAAATGGTAAAAGTGACATTAAAGTGCAGGAAAATGTCCTTGTAGTAGCCACTACATCAAGAGTAAAAAATGCTGTCAGTGCAGTCTGGATGAGTAGACTGTCTGGCTAAGGAAGATAACTTCTCACAATAGCTGATGCAAGGGGTTTCTGCTTGACCAAGATGCTTGAGAGTTTTCTGAAATAGCAAAAGGCTGAGTGAATACATCTAACTGCAAATAAGGCAGGCACATATCATACTGTTTTCCATTCACTGGCTTCAATTTTGTTTTCCTTTCAGGTCATAAGAAAATCAGAGGTGACAATCTCAATTACATATATTCAAGAGAATCTTAAGACAACATAATGAAAAATGTAGCCAAGGAAATAGTGTTTAGATTTGTATCTGAACTGAATTTATGGCATGTTTCAGATCTAGAATAGGTCCACACGTATTCCTCTGTAGGCACAAAATTCTTGAGTAGTATTTCATGAAGAAGTGTCAATATTTCTGATAGCAAAAAATCCACTGTTTTCTGAATAGCTGTTCCCATCCATTTCTTAGGGGATAAAAACTGTCAAAAATCTCATATCAAAGAATTAAACTGCTATAGGTCAAATTTTCTCAAATTGAGCTATCCAAAGAATTTATGCTTCACTAAGGAAGAATAGTTAAAAGGCATTTTAAATTAGTGCTTGAAATAACAGAAAATAAACCAAACATCTAGTTTTATGGATCTGAAATCCAAAAACATAGCATAATTACTCAGAGTGAAAAAGAAGAGCAAGAACAGTATTACTTCATAACTACATTTATTGTCTCCAAAATAATAAGCATTTTTTCCCTACTTCTTCATTTACTGATAAGCTTCCAAGTATTTAAGAGTATTTAAGAGTTAAAACTGATCAATGCGTAGTGGTACCTTTATAACACTTGTTATTTAAAGTGGTTTAACAGGCAAATAGATTTATGTGTATAGCTGAGAATTTTCTGATTCTAACATAACTGCTGCTTTTGGATATGGAAAAAAGAAAGTGAAATGAATGTAGTCATACCACAAGGTTTTTACTAGCGTTTATAAACCAAAATCTTATTCTGAGAAATGAAAAAATCCATACTTGAAATGAAAACTTCTATTTGCTTTTTGAAACATCCTATCTCCTTGTTAGAGCTGAGCTCTTTATTGATAGGGGTAAGTTTATTCTGGAAATAAAGAATTTGGGGTAAGATGACATTTTTTTAATAGCAATTAAGTATTGATCTTTGTGATGATCTTATCTGGAGTTCAATACACCATACCCAAGAACAAGGTAATTTTTTTACACATAGAAATAATTTGCTTTTAGCCAGTGGCTCAGTAATATAGTTTGTGGTGATCATCTTACTGTAAATAAAAATTTGGCACTATTTGCAAGAAAAGAAAAAAATTAAATCAGAGGATATATCTAATTCAGTACTGATCTTCAAATATGGAAATGATTCTGCCTCCTTTAAAACTGTAGATACAAGGTATAAATATATTTTAAACCACCCTCTGCAAGTAATAATAACAAGGTGATTTGAGTACCAAGACAGTGAATTTGATATTAAAATCTCGCTTTTGAAAAGGTGTATCCTGTTTCACTACTGCACTAAACAAAGACAGAAAGAAAGAAAATTAAAGTTGACACAACAAGACTGCTTTATTTGACAGGAGTTCATGACAGTTCTGTATTTATAGGTTTTGTCATCTGAACCACAGAGATGCACTGTTGCCTGTGGGAAGACCTCAGCTAGAAGCAGCCATGGACACTACCCAGAAGTGTATGGAATTCATCTGTTGGCACACACAGGCAGAGAAATATTCTTTCAGTGAAGGAGCTTGAAACTGCTTGTGACATCTGGATAATGAGGAGAGCTAAAAAAGTGAGGTGCTTTGATGCACCTTCATGTCACTGACAAGAAGGCGCTGGTGGGAAATGTGAAGCTCAAGGGCAGCCTTGGCTGCAGTGACAACAAAATTATGGAGTTCAAGATCCTTAGGGCAGCAAGGAGGGTGTGCAGCAAGATCACTACCTTGGACTTCAGGAGAGCAGACTTTGGTCTCTTCAGGGATGTACTTGGCAGAGTAGCATGGGATAGAGCCCTGGAGGGAAGAGGGGCCTCAGAAACCTGTTTGATAGTCAAGGGTCACTTCCTCCAGGCTCAGGTGTGACGCATCCCGACAAAGAAGAAGTCAGGTAAGAATGCCGGGAGGCCTGCATGGGTAGACAAGTTGATTCTGGACAAACTCAAACACAAACGGGAAGCCCACAGAGGGTGGAAACAAGGACAGGTAGCCTGGGAGGAATACAGAGAAACTGTCTGAGCAGCCAGGTATTGGGTTAGGAAGGCCAAAGCCCTGAGAGAATTAAATCTGGCCAGGGACATCAGGGGGAAAAAGAGAAGCTTCTATAGGCACATCAGTGGTAAAAGGAAGACGAGGGAAAATGTCAGTCCTCTCTGGAAGGAAAGAGGAGGCCTGGTTACCCAGGATATGGAGAAGGCTGAGGTACTCAATGACTTTTTTGCCTCAGTCTTCACTGGCAAGTGCTCCAGCCACACCGCCCAAGTTGCAGAAGACAAAGGCAGGGACTCGAAGAATGAATAACCACCCACTGTAGAAGAAGATCAGGTTTGAGACCACCTAAGAAACCTGATGGTGCACAAGTCCATGGGACCTGATGAGATGCATCTGTGGGTCCTGAGGGAACTGGCAGATGAAGTGGCTAAGCCACTGTCCATCACATTGGAGAAGCTGCGGCAGTCCAGTGAAGTTCCTGCTGACTAGAAAAGGGAAAACATGTCCCCCATTTTTAAAAAGGGTAAAAAAGAAGACCCAGGGAACAACAGGCCAGTCAGTCTCACCTCTGCGCCCAGCAAGATCATGGAACGGATCCTCCTGGAAGCTATGCTAGGGCACATGGAAAACAAGGAGGTGATTGGTGACAGCCAACATGGCTTCACGAAGGGCAAATTGTGCCTGACAAATTTGGTGGCCTTCTATGAGGGCGTTGCAGCACTGCTGGATAAGGGAAGGGGAACTGATGTCATCTACCTGGGCTTGTGCTGGACAGTGTCAAGTGCTTGGCATGACATCCTTGTCTCTAAATTGGAGAGACATCAATTTGATAGGTGCACCATTCGGTGGATTAGGAATTGCCTGGATGGTCACCTCAAAGACTTGCGGTCAACAGCTCGATGTCCAAGTGGAGAGCAGTGATGAGTGGTGTTCCTCAAAGGTCAGTGTTGGGACGGCGCTGTTTAACATCTTTGTTGGCAACACGAACAGCGGAATTGAGTGCACCCTCAGCAAGTTTGTCAACAACACCAAGCTGTGTGGTTCAGCTGACACGTTGGAGGGAAGGGATGACATTCGGAGAGATCTTGACAGGCTTGAGAGGTGGGCCCGTGCAAACCTCATGAAGTTGAATAAGGTCAAGTGCAAGGTCCTGCACATGGGTTGGGGCAATCCAAGCACAAACACAGGCTGGGCAAAGAGTGGATTGAGAGCAACTCTACAGAGAAGAACTTGGGGGTTTTGGTGGATGGAAAACTGATTATGAGCCAGCAATGTGTGCTCACAGCCCAGAAAGCCAACCGTATCCTGGGCTGCAACAAGAGGAGTGTGGCCAGCAGGTCGAGGGAGGTGATTCTCCCTCTCTACTCCACTCTCGTGACACCCCACCTGAAGTACTGTGTCCAGCTCTGGGGCCCCCGACATGAGAATACATGGACCTGTTGGAATGACTCCAGAGGAAGGCCACAAGGATGATCTAGGAGGTGGCTACAGCACCTCCCTTATGAGGACAGGCTGAGAGAGTTGGGGTTGTTCAGCCTAGAGAAGAGAAAGACAGACGGGGAGAGACTCTTTATCAGGGAGTGTAGTGATAGGGCGAGAGGTAACAGTTTTAAACTGGAAGGGGGTAGATTTAGATTAGGTGTGATGAGGAAATTCTTTACTGTGAGGGTGGTGAGGCACTGGAACAGGTTGCCCGGAGAAGTTGTGGCTGCCCCCTCCCTGGCAGTGTTCAAGTCCAGGCTGGACGGGGCTTTGAGCAACCTGGTCTAATGGAAGGTGTTCCTGCCCATGGCAGGAGGGTTGGAACTAGAGGATCTTTAATGTCTATTCCAACCGAAATCTTTCTGATAAAAAGGAAGTTGTTTTGATGAATTCTGGCCTTTTACTTCTTACTAAAAACAACTAATATTAAAATGCACATAAAGTGTGGCTTATGAGGTACCATCAACATCAATAATAAGGTGCATGCTGATCATTTAGCATTTCTAAAGGACTGTAAGTATTTGCTTTTGACAAGTCCAACTGCATATCTGGAATTTTGTAATTCTTACTTCTAGTAATGATGTTCAAAATTCTATTGTTATGCACTGGAAATTCAAGTAAAAATCAGAATGCTTTTTAAAGAAGTTGATCCAGTTGTATTACTACACATCTCATTGCCAAGGTATTATAAATAACAATTTAGGTATTATTGTAAGACCATACTCAAAAATAACTTCTCCCCATTTTGTTTCAGGCAAGAGCAAGAATTAGTGTTCACACAGTCAGAGGCAATCTTTTATATTTAAAACATTTGAATTAAGCTGTAAATAGTATTAGATTACAAAATAAAGATTGTAAAAAATCGAACTTCTGTGGCATCATTTTTCCAGGCAACATAATACCTGTAACAAAAGTGACTTCTTTCGTTATACTTGATATTTGTGTCTTCTTCTGAACCTTTGTGTTTCACAAAGTCAGTCAGGCAGTAGATTACAGTAACAATTTAAGAATCTGACATAAGCTTGTTAAGAGCATGAGTATAAATTAACAAGGTTAATAATCTATTCATTAGGCAGTAACCGAAAAAAAAAATAAAACAGAAGACATTAATTTACCAGTTAGACTTGCTTTGAAAAAAATTTATTTGCATCAGAAACATTGCTAGTTCAGTCATTTTTTCTACAAGAAAGAGTAGTTCATTTGGATGCAGTTTGCACTCAGAATTATGAAAATGAATGATTTTGTTCTCTATCTTTGTTTTAGAAAACTGAATTTGCAAGGAACAAATGGTGAAATTATTTATGAACACAAGTCTGTTATAACTATATGCTCATTAAGGAATCCTTAAGAGACAAATAATGTAGGGAAAGTTAATTAACTCGTCTGTTATTTGTGTAATTCAAAAAACCAATTTCTACAGGACCAGGTGTATTTCGTCAAAATATTACCTAGTAACTTTTGAATGGTTGAATTGTCTTTCTTTTGTGTAACTCTTTTTTTTTTCTTTTGTAATATGAATACAACAAAGAAAGCAATAAGATCTTTGTATGTTAAGATAATGAGAGGATACCATAAAATTAGACCCAGATTTTCTGCAGAATCATGCAACTGGAGTTTCTACTGAGATGAATTTAATTTGGTACAGAATAGATTTTTTTATTATTATTTCATTTAAATCATTATTGCAGGTTGGGGTTTTTTTGAGTTCTCCTATCTATATTTTGCCATTAAGCAAGGAAACTTGAACTGAACTCCCTTTGAGGCTAGCTATGAAATTCACTCACCAGCAACTAAATGAGTTTCCTAAGATCTTTTGCTTCTTCATTAGAAAATGAAGTTATATTATATATTAATTTTCTGTCACATTCTTACAGTATCTTAGTGACTCTAGTGTGTCTAATAACCATAGATAGCATTTGGGGAACTGCTCACCATACAGTCCTAGGTTCCAAAAAGAAAAGTGATCCTGCCAAGTGCATGCTACTTTGTTGCAACAGCATGCAGGTTGCCCTTAGGACATTACCTTCACACCCAGCTATAAACCTGGCGGATTCTTCAGACCTGCCTGTGCTCATTGCAAACATGATTCTTTTTTAATTGCAGTATTACATCTTCTCACATATCCATATTTCATTATGAAACCTCTTGTTCTCCCAAATAATGCTTTGCAACTACACCTATCTATATTCTACACAGCTCATGGACGGTTTCTGTGGCCACATTGTAAGGGCCCAATCCCTCCCATCTTAGATTTTCATTGCTTTTAAAGTTCCTCAAGTGCTGAGCTACCTTTGAGCCAGAAAACGTTGAATACATCGTTTCATTCATGAGAGATGCATGCTTGGTTTTTTAGTTTTGTACCTATCTGTGAGGTGTTTGCAGAGGATTTGTACATAAAATCCCCTGACATAATTGTAGGATGACCTGTACATTCAATCCAGGAGTTTGGAGGTTGCGTATGTGCATACCAGCTCTTGATCAGGGAAGTGTAACACAAACTGTGCCTACATTTAATTGCTGCACAGACTCCTGGAACTGTGAGCAGCCAAAAAACCAAACCAACAACCCAAACCCACAAAACCACAGATGTAATAAGAAAGCACGTGGCAAATGCAAACTTAGAGTAAAGGAGATTTTGATCTGTTTTACACCTTCACATAAATTTATTAGTTGATAAAAGAATTTCCAACACTTAGCATCCCTTCTGATATAGTTTAACACAGTCTAAAGCATCATGTTGAATAAATACTTTGCTATGGAAAGTATAGTTAGTGAAAGTAACATATGATGGTTTAATTAATAGATATCTTAAAACTAAGTCTTTGCTGCTTCTGTGTTATGGATGTAGAAAGCACAATTTGTAATTGTACCATAAAAAGCAAGATACAAGTTTTAAATTTGTGATCTTTTTAAAAAATTTTGGTTTATATTTTTTTCTCATTACAAGAAATAAACAGCTTCAGTGATAGCCTTATGGTAAACATGAATGCTTTTAATAAGGAAAAACCAAAACAAAACAAAACAAAAACCCCCAAAACTCCTACTTGTGAAGTTTCATCAGTGTGGAGAGTGCTGTTGTCAGGAGAAGGGAAAGTCAAAGATTCCAGTTATTGAAAACACAGTAAACTCAGAAGTCATGTTCTGTGGGGTGGTTTGTGGGGTTTTAGTCTTTGGTTGTTTGGGGTTTTTAATTACTTTTTTTTGGTTGAGGATTTTTTCCTCCCCCACTCACCTCCCCCCCATTTGAATGTTGAGAGAGACTTTCTATAATATTGGCTATGACTATACAATGTTATCTGATAGCTTTAGAGGAAACTGGACTCTTGTCCAACTAACCCCCTCCTCTGGATTTGCAGAGCTATGACAGAACAAGTCTTATACTGAGACAACAAAAATGGTTCTAGTTTTCATCTTTATTTGCTCTTCTTCCTCTTTGTTTAAAGAAAATGAAAAACATAAAGTTCTGTGTGTTCTGGATATGGAAAAAAAAATAAAAGAGACAAAATACAAATTCTGGTAAGTATTATAGAGGTATAAGCATAGACAACTTCATCAGAACTCAGACAATCACAACATCTCTGTTCCCAGAGAGATGTCAATCCTGGGATGTTTTGGCATCCTTAAGCACATACTGAGGAAGATGGCCAGATGCTCAGATGTTGTGAATCAAAACTGAGTTTCTCCAAAGTAGCTACACAAATTTCCTCAGCTGACATTGCCCACCCATACTGTCAAGTAATTAAAGTTCTTAGTCCCCAGGGTATTTCCCCCCACCCCTGGATTTTTTTCTTGATGAAAGAAGCCACGCTGAATATGGATTAACACCATGAGAACAGTAAATGCCACAAAACAAATAATCTGTAAAATCATCAGGAATGTTATTTGCAGTGAGATATTTTAATTACAACAGGTTCAACTTGTCACAGAGTTCAAAAAAACCCTCTTAGGAAAACAAAGAGAGTAGTCATCATACATGATGTTACTGGAGGATCTTGGCACGTTTCAGCTAATAAAGCAGAGACTGAAGGAATATGTGTTTCATTCTCTAAATACAAAACAAAACCCCAAAGATACAGGTGAAAATAGAAAGATAAAAAGACTGCTGGCACAGGACAAATGTCAGACCAGAAATAAGAGTAAGAATGTCCACTGTGTGAACAAGATTCAAACTCATATTCATCAAGATGTGTTTTAACATTAATCATGGATTACATGACACAGCTGCTTTGATAACAAAGACTCCAAACTGGTGACTCAGTCCTTCTAAACCTATATTTTTTTATCGATCAAGAAAAAGCAAAACAATGGCAAGGAAAAACAGAAAAACAAGTATTACAAAAAGCATTACTACCTTGAAGAACAAATCTTTGACTAATATAGTATCTTATTGGGGATCAAAGAAAGAAATCCACTTAGAATCTTCATGCAAACTCATAATGATCTAAACACACTCCCTCTTGGTATACTAACTGTCCTACTCTAATCTAAAAACTTTATTTCCCTTTGGACTTTAAAGAGGCCACTTGTGTGAAACTGCAATTTACATGTTAATAGAGGTCTGCTTCAAGCAACGTGTGACCTAGAACAACCAGTCATAAATATAGCAAGTTCATGACTATATTTCAAAATATTCCAACAAAAATGTAATGAAAAAAATATTAATGCTTCAGAGGTAAAGAAAAGGTGCCATGCAAGTGGAAGCAGAATACAAAACATCTTTATACAATGTTCTTATATATTCTTTGTTTTGAGCTAGGCAAAACCAGATGGGGAACAGTGGGAAAGTAACATTTATAAAAGAAAACAGCAACTGAATATCCATCTGTGTAAGCAGTTTATCAGAGAAAATGGTAATCACAGTTTTCTACTGATTGCCTGTTTAGATAATACAATTTTAATACATACAATAGATAGAATATTTTCAAGTGACTAGAATAAAGGCATTCATAAGGGTAATTTTCTTGAAGCTGATGATTATTTAAGGCTGATGGTCCAGCTCTGATTATATGCCCATCTCTAGAGGGCTGAGTGACCAATCTGATTGTTACAGTTAAATAAATGCATGACTAAAGTCTTTAAAGTTTTCTTAAAAACCTCTCTCTTCTTCAAATGTTATTGCTACATCCAAATTGCTGCATCAAAATAAAAATACGGATTGTTCTATCAAACTGAAAATTGGTTGCCATTTCAAAATTGAGCCTGTATCATTTTAGTTGTCACCCACCTGTAACTAGTCAAATATATATTCCACTTAAGTTGATTGGATATAGACAATGTTGTGGCAAAAAATATATAACAGCAATCTTACAAGAAGTAATTTGACAAGAAATCCCATCAAAGAAACCTCAAGTCCATAGTTATCTTCTCTCAGACATGTGACAGAAGGTCAGGAAACCAACAGTGATGGCTCACACAGCCTGGGAAACTGGGCAGTGTGCTGACTGCCAATACACCCTCACTTTTTAGATGGCTGTACCTACTGGTGTAGGTATCAAGGTGTTGACAGCGGGGGCTTCAAGGTGGCCTCCATCAGGAAAGAGGATCAGAAACCACTTGTTATGGACTGAACAAAACCATTCTCCATGCCCATCTGTGTCACAAGGTGAGGAGTGTGCAGGTGGCAAGAGGCAAGAGGGGAAGGTAGAAAAGTTGGTGATGAAGGAGTGAAGTTGATCCTGGGAAAGATGCAGGGGAAGGAGTAGTTGTTTTTATTTTTCTTTGTTTCTCACTATCCAAACCTATTTCTAGTTAAATTAGTTCTCCTTAAGTTTAGTCAGTTTTACCAGTGATGGTATTTCGTAAGCTATCGCCATGCCTTTATCTCATCCTGTGAGGTTTTCCATCTTATTTTCTCTTCCTGTCCATTTGAGGTAGAAGAGTGAGAGCAGCTGGGCAGGCATCTGGCAGTCAGCCATCAACCCACCACAGTGATTAACTCTGCCTTGAACCACAGCTCTGCATCATTCTGAGCTTGCTCAATTGTCAATTTGTGCTAGATTTGTGGTTCTTTTACTAATCACCTTTGTTTTTCATGTAAGTCTTTACATAACTCAGTACCAAAATGCAGAACAATTGCATGTGATCTCATAAATGCTGGTCTAGTGATAAGAAAATCAGGAATAAAGTTTTTTTCACTATGCAAATCTGGCATAAACTACATTGCCAAAATTGTATAACAATGGTTTAATCAGTTTTATTCACATCAGAACTAATGGAAGACAGTTTTAAATACCTTTCTTTCCCTATCTCTTGATAGTACTTCCAAGAAACTTTATGAACATTTCAAACGTGATAAATATGACGTATACACACAGAGTGGTAGACATCAAACTTGCATCTGATCAGAGAGACTAAAAGTGTCAAGAGAGAACAGCAATGGCTTTACAAGCCTAGGTCACTAGCTTCTGGCAAGCTCAGATAGACAAGGGTCAAAAATAATCAGCATCTAGTGGCAGCTCAAAGACTTGAATAAATACGTTGGTAGATTGGAAGCACTTCTAAGCAGACCAGCTACCTGGTAAATTATTTCACATGCTTTGATTTCCTGAGACAAGGTAGTGTAGTCTGTGTGGTGGAACAAGAGGAGGCTGGAGAGCAGAGGCAAGGTTGCTTCTTTCTCACTCACCACATCAACATTCATAGAGCAAAACTGCAGAAGAGGCTTTAGGAACTCTCTACTGTCATCTCATCAGCTGCTATGGATCTGCTCAGCAGATCCAATACAGGACTTTCTGCAAAGTTTTGAATCTAGATTTTACATTTAAAAATCCTTAAATACAAAACATTGCATTTTATTTATCAGTGGAAGCATTGCTTAGCTGATGAAAAACAACTTTTTATGTTCTGTGATTTATCTTGCAGCTGTCCCAGGAGACACATTAGGTCTTACTTTTCACTGACAATCAACAAGCACTATCATCTTCAGCAAGATATGGTAGGTGCTTGGTAGTTTTCAAGTCATAAAAGTTATGCTTCATATGATATCACCTGATAAATTATTAATGTACTCATAGTATGTATAAATACACTATTTCAAATTATCTTAATTTGACTAGTAACAATCTAAATTCATAAAAGAACTAACTAAACTTAAGAATCATATATGTGCACAGATTTTTTTAGCTACTCTGTAAAAAAAACCCCAAAAAATCTAGAGTTGAGTGTTTTCACTTTCAACCAAGAAGTACTCTTATGATCGGCTATGCATTTCCATACGATGTTAACTTTATTTGTAGTCTGAATAAAGTTAACAATAATAAATAATTTAATTATGTGTACTGTTATGTTTAGAGCTAAATATATTTGCTTTGGAGATACATCAGGAACACTAAGATACCAAGATATTACCTCCCAGACTTCACAGAAAAACTTGCCAAACATACAAAACAAAAAAGATCACTATTAAGAGAGAGTTTCATGCAGATAATGAGAAATGATACATGGAAATCTGTTGCCCTTTATTAGAGCTTTAATACTCTCATCCTCTTTCAGACATGTTTTTTACTCTCAATGTATTTATGGGTTACCTTCTACCCTTTACAATCAGACACAAATGGGTATATTGATCCACTGACATGAAAGTATTTTAAAATACTCTTTAGGAATAATACTAATCATCTCTTAGCTCACATTTTCTATGACAGAGAAAATGATGTTAAAATTGAATGGGTCAAAGATGTAATGAGTAATAAATATAGGTGAAGGTCCATATCCAGACAAACAATATATAGAAATATTTACCACTATATTTTGTTTTAAAATACTCAATACTGAAGGCCCAACATTTCCGAGCATATTACTTGTAAAAGTTTCCATGGTTCCCTCTGTGAATCAAGTGCGCATCTTTGGTGTTTTAATATACATATTATACATTTCAAATACACATATCTCGTAGAATGAGGTTTGATGCTTTTCCTTTCTTTTAGAGAAATATTTGAGATACTAAAATTGCTCATAGCTAAATTAGATTTAACTGTTTCTGTTAGGATTACTGTTTTAGATCAAAATAATATTCAGAAACTCACCCACAGCACTACCACTACTGGACAGTGCAATTTACTTGACTTCCAAACAGGCTAATGTCTGAACTAAGTGAGGACACACATATACAAAAACACCCATTCAGATATCTTTCATTTATGAAACCAGAGATACTAGAATTTGCGGAATCAGGGTTTTTTCTTTGTCTCTTTCCTATGGATCAAAAATAAAGGGCCTGTTTTAGATTTCTGAACCACTGACTTCCTCTTTATCATAGAATGGTTTGGTTTTGAAGACACCTAAACGTCATCTAGTTCCAACCCCCTGCCATGGGCAGGGACACCTTCCATTAGACCAGGTTGCTCAAAGCCCCGTCCAGCCTGGACTTGAACACTTCCAGGGAGGGGGCAGCCACAACTTCTCCGGGCAACCTGTTCCAGTGCCTCATCACCCTCACAGTAAAGAATTTCTTCCTCACACCTAATCTAAATCTACCCCCTTCCAGTTTAAAACTGTTACCTCTCGCCCTATCACTACACTCCCTGATAAAGAGTCTCTCCCCGTCTGTCTTTCTCTTCTCTAGGCTGAACAACCCCAACTCTCTCAGCCTGTCCTCATAAGGGAGGTGCTCCAGCCCCCACCCCGATCATTCTTGTGGCCTTCCTCTGGAGTCATTCCAACAGGTCCATGTATTCTCATGTCGGGGGCCCCAGAGCTGGACACAGTACTTCAGGTGGGGTCTCACGAGAGTGTAGTAGAGAGGGAGAATCACCTCCCTCGACCTGCTGGCCACACTCCTCTTGTTGCAGCCCAGGATACGGTTGGCTTTCTGGGCTGTGAGCACACATTGCTGGCTCATAATCAGTTTTCCATCCACCAAAACCCCCAAGTTCTTCTCTGTAGAGTTGCTCTCAATCCACTCTTTGCCCAGCCTGTGTTTGTGCTTGGATTGCCCCAACCCATGTGCAGGACCTTGCACTTGACCTTATTCAACTTCATGAGGTTTGCACGGGCCCACCTCTCAAGCCTGTCAAGATCTCTCCGAATGTCATCCCTTCCCTCCAACGTGTCAGCTGAACCACACAGCTTGGTGTTGTTGACAAACTTGCTGAGGGTGCACTCAATTCCGCTGTTCGTGTTGCCAACAAAGATGTTAAACAGCGCCGTCCCAACACTGACCTTTGAGGAACACCACTCATCACTGCTCTCCACTTGGACATCGAGCTGTTGACCGCAAGTCTTTGAGGTGACCATCCAGGCAATTCCTAATCCACCGAATGGTGCACCTATCAAATCGATGTCTCTCCAATTTAGAGACAAGGATGTCATGCCAAGCACTTGACACTGTCCAGCACAAGCCCAGGTAGATGACATCAGTTCCCCTTCCCTTATCCAGCAGTGCTGCAACGCCCTCATAGAAGGCCACCAAATTTGTCAGGCACAATTTGCCCTTCGTGAAGCCATGTTGGCTGTCACCAATCACCTCCTTGTTTTCCATGTGCCCTAGCATAGCTTCCAGGAGGATCCGTTCCATGATCTTGCTGGGCACAGAGGTGAGACTGACTGGCCTGTTGTTCCCTGGGTCTTCTTTTTTACCCTTTTTAAAAATGGGGGACATGTTTTCCCTTTTCTAGTCAGCAGGAACTTCACTGGACTGCCGCAGCTTCTCCAATGTGATGGACAGTGGCTTAGCCACTTCATCTGCCAGTTCCCTCAGGACCCACAGATGCATCTCATCAGGTCCCATGGACTTGTGCACCATCAGGTTTCTTAGGTGGTCTCAAACCTGATCTTCTTCTACAGTGGGTGGTTATTCATTCTTCCAGTCCCTGCCTTTGTCTTCTGCAACTTGGGCGGTGTGGCTGGAGCACTTGCCAGTGAAGACTGAGGCAAAAAAGTCATTGAGTACCTCAGCCTTCTCCATATCCTGGGTAACCAGGCCTCCTCTTTCCTTCCAGAGAGGACTGACATTTTCCCTCGTCTTCCTTTTACCACTGATGTGCCTATAGAAGCTTCTCTTTTTCCCCCTGATGTCCCTGGCCAGATTTAATTCTCTCAGGGCTTTGGCCTTCCTAACCCAATACCTGGCTGCTCAGACAGTTTCTCTGTATTCCTCCCAGGCTACCTGTCCTTGTTTCCACCCTCTGTGGGCTTCCCGTTTGTGTTTGAGTTTGTCCAGAATCAACTTGTCTACCCATGCAGGCTTCCCGGCATTCTTACCTGACTTCTTCTTTGTCAGGATGCGTCACGCCTGAGCCTGGAGGAAGTGACCCTTGACTATCAAACAGGTTTCTGAGGCCCCTCTTCCCTCCAGGCTACTCTGCCAAGTACATCCCTGAAGAGGCCAAATTCTGTTCTCCTGAAGGCCAGGGTAACTGGAGGCCCATAAACCAAATATGTATTAAAAAAAAAAAAAACATAATAAATAATGAATCCCAAGTTCTGACAATCTTGAAGTCTATACATATTGCGTTTTGAAGAAACCCTCCTTACAACCCTTTTGAAGTTTTTTGCAAGGTTAAAAACCTTTTAGATGACTTTCACGAAAAGGGTTTATTATAAGCTTTAAAGAAACCAAGCAATCACAGGATGAGAAAAATGTTATGATACATATAAATAGTTGGTTAAAAAAGACTGGGAAACTGGTGGTAGTATATACTCAGTTATCAAAACAAAAAATTGTATAGAACATTTTGTAAGAAGGAAAGTTTTCTAATCATAGCAAGTTACTGATGACAATGAGGACAACAAAAAGTATTAAACTCCAAAAGGAAGTTTTGATCCTAAGTGACAGCAAAACAACTAACAAAATTTTTTATAGACATAACTGAAAAGTGTATAAGTAATACTTCTCAATCTTTATAATTCATGACGGAGGAAACCTAGTTTTATTCATGCAATATCATGCTTTTTGTGGACCATCACCAAACATAAGTGATATATAGAGGCTGTGACAGTTTTATGAAAACATGACCTCAAAACTCTTTGGTTAACAAAATAAATCTATTGTTAGAAGCTACTAAGAAACAAGAAAAACACCTCTGAAAAAAACATTAAACCACCATGCAAGTTCATGGTTCACATTTCTTTGAAGCACTGACTATCCTGACTTGGAATGGATTAAAAAAAT
This sequence comes from Strix aluco, assembly GCF_031877795.1. NCBI lineage: Eukaryota > Metazoa > Chordata > Aves > Strigiformes > Strigidae > Strix > Strix aluco. The sequence goes on along the minus strand of NC_133932.1, from coordinate 28,459,493 downwards.
TAGAAAAAAGAAGAATTAATTTTTTAACAATGACTAATTAGAAAACAGATATTTTGGTCTGGTATATGAGAGAGCTGCAATATTCCAAAGCACAGAGAAGTCCCGATCATTTATCACATCCTCTGTCACAAGCACTCTAAACCTACTAGTGAGAAAATAAAAGTGGGAAGAGCAAGGCTGAAAACAGTAAGATAAGACAGCTTTTCACACAGCAAGAGATCTGTGTAAATCCCTGCTGAGTGAGAGTAGTGTGCATACTGACAGTTCACATGGATTTGATGAAAGACTGGACAAGCACTCAATAATAAGTCATTGAGGGCTTAAGTAGAAAAAGCACAGCAGGTTCAGCAAACCTCCAAAGCTGAAAACAGTTGGAGGCAAGCAGAACTTGTGGGGGGAAGTATCATTTGAAAGTATCGCTTAATCTATTTTCTCTCTTCCTTACATACCTGCTTGTGGCTGCTGCAGGAGGGAGGTTGCTGTGCTACATGGGCCCTTGGTCTGAACCAGTGCTGCTGTTCCTGAGAGCTACTGGGGACAGGATGGGTCTCTACAACCACTGGTACTGGAGTATGGATGGCCTCCCAATACTTTTTGTTGCAGTTTTGCACCATGAGGTTAAATCACTGAAACAGGATTTGATTAAGGTAGTTATTAAATTACATGGGCTAGGAGAAGGAGTGCAAGAGTGAGGAAGGACCTCTTGCACTCTCACCTCAGTCTTTCAGAAGCTCTGTGATTCTTTAACAAGTTCACCATTGTTGGTGGGAAGGAGAGGGGAGAGGATCATTTTTAGTATTTTGAAATAAACTACTGGTATTACATTATATTAGCAACCATTTTATATGCATGGCCATCTCAGGGACCAATTAGACAAAAATCTCTGGAGCAAAATCCTGATGCAGCTTTTCTTTGTGATATAGCATTCCCAGAATTTCAACATGGATCAGACGTACTTGGTGTTTTTGAAGTGCCATAGGAAAGTGGGGAAATGTATTCAATAATATATTATATACAGAACTTCTGAGGCTCCTCGCTACTAGAAAGCAGGGAAGAACCAAACACAAAAAAAGAAAGGAAATTCCACAATTCTTTGTCCTCACCTTTATACCTTTGCTATAGGAGCTCTAACTTTCCCTTGCAACTGTTCTCCTACGTATACGTTCTTCTGCCATATGTCAGCCCAAGTCTTAGGAAAATCTTATTTCTTCCTAAACATTTCACTTGGTACAACCTTAGTCCATTAATTATAACTTTTTTGAAAAGGAAAAAAAATTGGACTGAATGATTAACATATTTGAACAAAATTCCCATATAGTTTTAGTTTACTTTAGACTTAATTTTTCCAGTTAATCAAAGCAAAAAATCTTCCAGACATATTCTGACTAGATTTCATATGCGTACATAGAAAATGGATATGTCATTCCTAAAGAAAATGGAACATAGTGAAATAGTTATTTGGGAATTAAAATTTATTATTATTTCTAACTTTGTCTTCATATTAATAACAAGAAATCATTCACTGATACCAAGAGAAAATATTCTCTTCTCAAAGGCTTTTAAGAAAAATAATCAACCAGTTATATTAGATTAACATGTTAACTTAAATCTCCACATACACAAATATATTCCTCTGATGCCAAAAGTACCCAAAATTCCATTCAAAGACTGTTGGAGATAGGCTTTCCCAAAAGAGTCAAATCTCATTAGCCAATAGCTCTTGAGGACAGTGAGATATGTATTTTGCTGCACTGCACATTCTATGTTAGGATCCCAGGATGGAGAGGAAAACAAATACAAGCTATCTGTGAGACAACAAGCTGTATAATAAATAGGAACCCTATTTAAAAGGCTCATAATCACAAAGATTCGATTACAATATTATATTTACTAGCTAGCATTTTCAAGATGCTTATCATATGTAAGGATTATGTCTCATAGAGATGAAATATACTAAAGTTCAGTGAACAGTTCTTAAACTATATGTTTCCAACTCCCTTTCAAGTGTAATAAGGTATTTACTAGTCATGTTTAATAACAAGTTTTATAAGACACAGAAACTTATTACCTCTGGGGAGTGCAAGTACATTGAATAGACTTTGAAAAAAAATCCTAATAGCAAAGGTTCTTCTGCATAATGCTTAAATTTCAACACATAGATTTACCTCAGTCATGAAGTTCCTGAACTTCTGCCCCGGAACCAAAGGGAGAGGAGCAAAAGTACAACTAGATGTAGCTAGGAAACCTGAAAGCAGGAGTCTCCAGCTTTTCCACATGATCCAGAATGCATCACAGAACTTGTTTTCGTGCAAGGTAATACTCCTTAATCCCTTTACTCAATACAATTGAATCTCTTAAATAGATACACATACCTATACATACAGATCCTGGCTGCTTATATTAGCTCCATCCACATTGCTGCTGTTGTCACTGCTAGAACATCTTGTATAGCTTGTTTTCAGCCATTTCTACCCCACGACTTCCTCAGAATGGAAGCAAATTTTGAATGCCTTTGCACTAAACTGACGGAGTGGTCAGGTCCAAAGGTCTGTGATCAGTGGCACAAAGTCCACTTGGAGGGAAGTCTCTAGTGGTGTATTCTGGGGTCAATACTAGAAACAATACTATCTAATGTCTTCATTAATGACTTGGATGCTGAAACAGAGTGAAGCCTCAGCAAGTTTGCAGATGTTACAAAATTGGGAGGTGTGGCTGATATGCCAGAGGGTTGTGTTGCCTTTCAGACAGACCTGGACAAACTGGAGAACTGTCAGAGAGGAATCTCATTATGTTCAACCAGGGTAAATGTCCTGTACTAGTGGCCAAATAACCTCAGGCCCTAATACACTCTGAGGGCTGATTGGCTGGAAAACAGCTCTGCAGAGAAGGACCTTGGGATCAAAGTGGACCATGAGCCAGCAACGTGTCCTTGCAGCAAAGAAGGCCAACAACCTCCTGGGCTGCATTAGGCAGAGTGTTGACAGAACATAGAGGGAGGTGAACCTTCTCTGCTCAGTACTGGTAAGGTCACATCTGGAACATTGTGTCCAGTTCTGGGCTCCCCAGTACAAGAGAGACATGAACTTACTAGAATCATAGAACCATAGAATCATAGAATGATTTGGGTTGGAAGGGACCTTAAAAATCATCTAGTTCCAACCTTGCTGTCATAGACAGGGACACCTTCCACTAGATCAGGTTGCTCAAAGCCTCATCCAACCTGGCCTTGAACACTTCCAGGGATGGGGCATCAACAACTTCTCTGGGCAACTAGAATGGGTTCAGCACAGTGTCATTAGAGTTATTAAGGGATCGTAACACCTTTCATATGAGGAGAGATTGAGATAGATAGGATTACAGCCTGAAGCAGTGAAGGTTCATGGTGATCTTTCCTATGTATATAAATACCTGATGGGAAGCAATGAAGAAGAAGGAGCCATACTCTTCTCAGCAATATACAGTAACAGGTAAAAAGGCAATAGCTACAAATACAAACACATGAAATTCCATGTGAATGCAAGAAAATACTTTTTTTCTTGCAAGGGTGATCGAACCCCAGAACAGGTTGCTCAGAGAGCCTATGGAGTTTCCATCTATGGAGATATTCAAAACCTGACTGGACACTGTCCTAAGTAATCTGCTTTGGCTGACCCTGCTTGAACAGGGGATCAGACTAGATGATATCAAGAGATACCTTCCAGCCTCAATGATTCTGTATTCTTTGATTCATTAGCTTATACTCTGGTATTAACTTTGTATATTTTTCTTCGGGTAAAAGTCACAGTGACATTAAAAAAAACAACCAAACAAACAACTTCCTGTACTTGTAGCTATTTCAAAGCGACTATTGCATGAAATACAGGCAAACCAAGCCTTTCCAGAACAGAGGAAAGGATACACGGGCTATAATATCTAGACCGGATGTATTCAAATATTTTTCTTTTATCTTAGTGTGTGACCTAGATGTATCATATTTAATTTGTTTACATTATATCCCTTGAGGGATGCTGTAGTGCTTCCCCAGATAATATTCTTGTTGGTCATAAGAGTAACAGAGGAATTCTGACAACTGTTTTTTCCTTGGCTAAACACATACATAGCAACTATATCGAATTATAGCATTTTTGAAAGATATCTTTACATGCCCACTATCCCATCTTCAACTTTTATCTATGACTGCAACCAGAGGGTAGGAGCATGCGACTCTGGTATTTTACAGTAATACATTCAGACATACTGAAGTTTTTCAAATGTTCAAGATCACCTTAAATCTTGTATAACAAATAACTTGTTAGAAAAACTGGAATCCATATTTAAGACATTATGTGCTGTACGTGCAATATAGCAGAATGAATGACAACATTTTTCATAAATGAAATGCATTTTTCTTTTGAGGTTAGACCACCATTTACTTTAATTTAATCAATTTAATTAAATGGAAATAATGGCATAATCCCTCGGGGAGTACGTGCTTCACTTATGAAGTATTCTATCAAAAGTATTTGAAATGTGAGCATTTTTCCATCAGTAGATGTGAAGAGCATATTTAAATATGAACTCCCAGAGCTAACATGATTTCTCGACTATGTCAAAAATGGCAGCTTTTGTTGTGCAGAGACAGGATAAAAACTGAGCACAGTAAATTTATTTGCATATAAAGTTCTCTTATAATTGTATGTTATAATTTCACACTGATTTATAAGTTAACGAAAACCAAATGATATTAGACAATTATTTGCCTAAGTGACACACTAAACATTATCTTAGGAAATGGTTTCCCTTTTTCTTGAGATCAATTTATTATGGAAGACAGGATACAGTTCTCAGAGTAACATTTGTTTGTAATTCAGCAAATTATTTTATAATTTCAGTGTTATTTTCTATAATGATACAAAAGTCTAAAATTAACATTTCATAGTTAAGAGATCACTGATAGGGATGTCAAAATTATAAGTGATGATACAGGCTGTTAGTTAAGTGTATGCTGAAGTTTTTAATATAAATTGTTTTTTTGTTTTAATTTCTATATAAAAATTTAAAATTTAAAAAATGAAATAGCTTAAAGCAATTATTATGGAATCATCATAGAATCATCATAGAATCTCAGGTTGGAATGGACCTCAAGGATCACCTGGTCCAACCTTTCTTGGCAAAAGAACAGTCTAGACAAGATGGCCCAGCATCCTGTCCAGCTGAATCTTAAAAGTGCCCAATGTTGGGAAATCCACCACTTCCCTGGGGAGATTATTTCAATGGCTGATTGTTCTCACTGTGCAAAATTTTCCTCTTGTGTCCTATCAGAATCTTCCCAGGAGTAACTTGTACCCTTTACCCCTTGTCTTCTCCATGTGACTCCTTGTAAAAAGGGAGTCTCCATCTTCTTTGTAGCTACCCTTTGAAGAGTGGAACATGGTGATAAGGTCTCCCCTAAGCCTTCTTTTCTCAAGGCTGAACAAATCCAATTCTCAGCCTTTCTTCATGTGCCAGGCTTCCCTGTCCCCTAACCATATTTGTGGCCCTTCTCTGGACTGACTCCACCCTGTCCATATCTTTTTTGTATAGCAGGGACCAAAACCAAACACAGTATTCCAGGTGTGGCCTGACAAGCACTGAGTAGAGCGGGGATAATGACTTTCTCTCTGCTGGTGATGCCCTTGTTGATGCAACCCAGCACCCTGTTGGCTTTCTTTGCCGCAGCAGCACACTGTTCACTCATATTGAGCTTGCTGTTCACCAGGAGCCCCTGGTCTCTTTCCACACAGCTGCTCCCCAGCCAGGTAGATCCCAACCTGTGCTGAACTGGATTATGTTTTCTCAGGTGCAAAACCCTACATTTGTCCTTGTTGAACTTCATGAGGTTCTTGTTAGCCCACTCTTTCAGCCTATCCAGGTCTTCCTGCAGGGTGGCTCTCTCTTCTGAAGTGTCCACATCCCTACTCAGTTTGGTATCATCATCAAACTTCATCAGGGTACACTTGATCCCATCATCTAGATCACTGATGAAGATATTAAACAGTGTTGGGCCAATATCGATCCCTGGGGGACCCCACTTGTGACAGGTTGTTAGTTTGAAAAGGAGCTATTTACCACCACCCTCTGGGTGCAGCCTGTTCCACACACACCACACAGACCACTTGTCTAGACTGTAACACATCAGTTTCTCTAGGAGGAGGCTGTGGAAAAAATCAAAAACCTTGGAGAAATCCAAGTAGACAATGTCCACCACTGTTACGGAGGCTCCCAAATGAGCAACCAACCACCAAAAATAAAAAATTAATTATTAACACAGTTAACTAGATCTCCGTAAATTACAGGTTCGAATGTCTGTAAGAGGAGAACAGAACAACTTTCTAGGGTTTAACGGCAACCCAAAACGCATAACAAAGAACTCTATGGGGTTTAATGGCAACCCAAAACGCAGAACAAAGCCCCACTCCCTAGGGTTTAACGACAACCCAAAACACTCTATCACTCACCTGACAAGTGAGGGCTCTCAACCTCGAGGACCTGCTCAGGGCAGCGTTCCGACCCAAGGCACCTCGAGGAGTTTCCTTGGGCAGCGTCCTGACCCAAGGGGAGAGTCCTCGACTGCAGCATGCAGCTCCAGGGGACGAGCTCAAAATGGCTCCCCCAGGGGACTCCATTTATACCCAGGCCGAATCTGACCTGTAGTCAATAGCGGCTTCTATTGGCCAAAGGCCCCAACTACCGCGAAGCCCTGGGAACAAAGGCAGTCAGGAGCTACTGCACTTCAGCAGCCAAGAAGCTCTGCTTTCATTGGGCAGATGCACCTGCCACAACCACTCACCCCAAATCAGCTGAGAAGGTTACTTTGTCATAGAACTTACACACTAGTTATTTGGAAGACTAAATTTTCAAATTATTTACATTAAACCTAAATTTAGCAGAAGTTTTTATTCTGCTCTATTATGCCTTGCAGCACAAGTGAGACAAATCTTGATGCAGAGAATAGAATGAGCAAGGAATTCCAATGTGAGTTTACAGGAATTGTAATGACTTTCTGGTTTGGTTTGATTAATCCGTATATGCTCTGAAGACAGAGAGGAGGAAGAGGAGAAGGATGGAAGACTACAGGGCCCCATGGGTGGAATTCACATAGAAAGAACCAAACATCCCTGCCACATGGTCCTGTCCTGTAACCAGATCTGGTCTCTTGAACCATCTAATTGTCTGCAAAACTCCACAGTTTTGTACACAGGCAGGTGACAAGGCTAATAGATGTGGTGGAAACATTTTAGAATCACAGAAACTTTTGGGTTGGAAGGAGCCTCAGGATGTTGTCTGGTACAACTCCCATCTGAGAGCAGGGTCAGCTTTGACATTAGAGCAGGTTCATCACAGTCATGTCCAGTCAAGTGCTGTGTATCTCCAAAGATGGAGATTTCACAGCTTCTCTGGGAAACCTGCTTCTGGTTTATAATAGTCACATGGTGACATTTTTCTTCCTTGCCTCTAATTGGAATTTTCCTTGCTGGTATCAGCCAGCTCCTTTAGCAGCTTTGGATATGCCTGAGCTAGTCCCAATTATTGAGACATTCAATCAGCTTTAATGCATCATTTTTAGTGAAGCAGGAACCAATACTCTGAAGAAACAGGAACTTAAGATTTTAGTAGTACTTTACAGAAAATGTGTATATAAGTACGCCTCAGCCGCTTGACATCCTGGAGATGATTACAGCTTTGGTTTGTGTTTGGTAACTTAATCCACTGTGGGAAGTATCTAGTGTGTCATTTATAGTGTCTGATAAAGAAAATAGGAAGTTGTATAACTGATAAGAGAGAGGTTTTTTGGTATCCCTCCTGCAGTCTTAATCAGAAATACACACACTACTTTGTCAAAATGTCTGGTTTTTATCTTGCCTATTGTTTGTCTTGGGTGGTTTTTTGTTTTTGTTTTTGTTTTTGTTTTTAAAGTTTTGTGTGCTGTCCTCCTAAATATAAAATTTTGAAGAGGAAAAAATACCCAACACCCAAAACCCCCAAAGCTTTGTTCCTAGTCATTAAAACAATAAGAATACTGTCTGTCAATATAGAGGCAAAACAGGAAAAAAAAAGTGCAAGTACAGACTATCACAAAAGACTTTGAGGAGTAAAGCTACATATAGACAAAATTGACTCTGCATTATCACTACATGGATCTCAAACAGAGAAATAGTCTCTGAACAAAGCCTGATGATGGTATGATGATATTTACCTGATGGATAATGCCTTCTGATTAAGAATGTTGTTTACTGTGTATTGATTTCAGCCTTTATTTAATCAATGCTGTGGAAGAGAGAAAGAACAGATGTTCCTTGAGGATACCAATTACATATGGGTTTTAAGATTGAGGTAAAAAGAATTGGGATTATTAATGATGTGGATCACAGTAATTCCCTTTCCCTCATGACTACCTAGGTACTTCTCTTGCTGCTCAGCATAAGCAAGTTTTTCATACTGAGCTTTAAACTCTTTAAGATGTAACATTCAACTAGCAGGTTGGCTAAAGGGTAAGAAGCTCCCTAGTGATCCAGTCCTTGCCTTTTTGTATTAGTGTAATCTCTGCAGTGAGATTTTAGTAAACTGTATGAATTTGCAGTCTGAACATGAATGGGTTTATTTGGTTTAAGAGGAATTCTAGATTAATCCTCTCTCTACTGGTCATTTTGTGGGCATGTCTTAGGCTGCTTTAAGAGACAGCATTCTTCATATTGGTAGGTAGTGTAGAAGTAGGTAGAAAGACAGGTATACATACATCAGTGATTGTTTCTCTTCACTTCTTGTTACCTCACTGTAGGTTTGATTTTTCAGCACTCCTTTAGACTGTCGTTTGTCTACACAGTTAACTTGTTTGAACCATTTTGTGTTTATAACTTTCAAAATTTTCTCATCTAAGAATCATTACTAATTTCAGCAGTGAATTTTTTGCTAGATTTGTCTACTTAAAACTTATATCTCTGGGGATTACAGAGGGATGGGATCACATTTATCTTGAAGATCTTGTACCACATATTAGTGTTAAATCTACAGATGATCATCTCTCTGCATGCTTGGGATTGATAGATATTCTACTGGATTTTTATTTAAGAGCTATACAGGCTATTGACCTGCATGCACATATTCAGACGTTTTAGATAGGAATTCATTTTCTGCTTTCATCACATAGCCAAAACCATTTAATTTATTTTGCTCAAGAGATGCACTTGGAAAAAATATTTTTTCATTTGTAGAAAAAATGTGGAAGAGTGAAAGAGATATATTGTATTAGATGCCTCCTGCTTCAAGCATATTTCACTACATTTTGACTTTTTAAAACTGGTTATTCTTTCTATTAACTGAAGATTTTGTTCCACTATCAACTTACTTATTTACCTAATATAATACATTTAGAACAGTTTCTGAATGTTATTGGCTCTAAATGTATAACACAGTATATCTAAAAAGTAATTATTCATCCAATAACCCTAATTAAGCATAATCTTGATTATTAGAGTGAAAAAAAAACCAACAAACCCAAACAAACAAAAATCCAAAGCACTTAATAAGTATACCCTCCCATCTTTGAATTAATTGCATGCTCCATGTGTACTTAGGCTGTCCAATCTATGGAAAGTAATTTTTTCCTTTATTTAGGCTTTCTGAATGATGCACATATTAGTATAATGGGCATCATACTGAGATGCTAATAACATTCCTGCAAGATTTCTCTTTGTGTATAAAATATTTTTACAAATTTTGCAGATTATGCCACTTACTTGCTTTGAAGGGGGATTTTTCTCAGTGGGGAAGACTTTGCAATATATTGTAATTAAATATAAATGCATTTAGTTGTTATTCATGGTTCATGATTATGAAATTATAGTTCTAAAATGTATCTCTGAAAAAGTAAACAACATATCCTTCCACACCATTTTCTTTGCTTTTAACCTGTGAAAAAAATTATAAATACTTATAAGTAAAGTTCTGTGAAGGGTTAGAAGACAAATCTGTTAAAAACTTCAAAGGCCATTAAATTGCTTTACAAGACCAAGAAACATAAGATGATCATTTGTTGTGGAGAAAATTCTGATGTACTTCTCAAGAGACATCACCAGCTTCTGCTCTTTCCATCTGCTCATCTTTGTGCATCTTGGCCCTTACTACTCTAATGTGACTTTTGAAACCACAGACTTGTCCAGCAATCTTTTTCTCTGGTACACAACCAGCTAAAAAGGCTTTGGAAATAGTTACAGGGCTCTGCAGTGATACTCTATCTGTCTCTGAATGGATTAGCTGTAGGTTTGGAAACAAAATAACTATATAGGCTTTGAGGTACCACAGCAACACATGAACTCCTGAGCGCATGTATGCTAATTAGCCTTGTAGGGAAGCAGTGCTAATTAGTCCGCATGGAATAACTCAGTATTACTACTTCTGAGACCTGGCATTCAATTATATATATGGTGTGACTGTTTTGACATACAAATTTTTGCATATTTCTCTCTACACTGGCATGCATTATACCGCATAGACAACCTTACAGATTTACTACCTCACCAAACATGGTTCTTCCTTTTTTCCTTTTTACAGCTTCACTCTTTCTTTTTGTTTCATATGACTGTCAATCACACCCAACCACCCTGCATACCCTTTTTGGTTTTAATTTAGGTCTGTTATTTATCTTTTCCTACTGCAAAAACATAATGGTATCATAGTCCTGGTTGGTTTCTTCCTGTTTCTTCAGCAGGTGGTCACCACCAAAACTCTGAAGATGACTGCTGATTTTTTGCACCAATGAAAGCAGTAAATTATTAAAAAAACTAATGGTTAACAGCATTACTTTGCAGGGTCCTAAGTAGCATAATACTTTAGGGACTGCCTGCAGTCTTAAAAGACTAAACAGTCTAAGATAAGATTAGGAAAAACATTTTTACTAAAAGTTGAGCTCTGATATATATTGGCATGTTCACCTTGCATATTGTGTGGAATCATTTGCTTTAAACAATTTGTGTTTCTTCTGAACAAGTACTGTGCAAACAAAGACTTGGAAGTTACCTTCTAGTCTAAGTCAGTAAAATGTAATTCTCTAAACATCTGGAAATGTTTCTGAAATACAGACTCACATCTTAATTCAATCTAGTGGAGGCTATTCTTTAGGACTAATAGAGGCTTTTATTGTTTTGCTAAAAGCAGTAGAATCAAAAAGCCAGTTAGAACCAAAGGAGAAAATAAAAAAAATTATTGAAAGCCTTTTCTCTATTCTCAATTTTTCAGTAGCCCTATATGTAGTCCAGTAGGGACCAACAGCACATCAGAAACATACCGAGGTGCAATTGAATTAATCCCTAAAACCAGACCCGTAGGCCTTGAGAAGATAATCTGCAAAAAAACTCACCAAAATCCATGAAGAAGGAAAAGATCTTTTATGGCATGAGTCAGAGTAACATCCCACATTTATGCACATAAATACATTGTGGATTAGGCCCACCAAGAAAAGAAGGTATAAGGTAATTCATTTCTAAAACATGTTGTCACCATTTGTCAATACTTCCCCATCATTATACATGTTAATTTATCAAAAATCTAATTTATTCTGTTATCAGCTTTGTAGAAAAAGTCTTGGTGGTCCTGGTGGACACAAGCCAGCAACATGTCGTTGTGGCAAAGAAGAATAATAGTGTCCTTCTTGGACTGCTTAAGAAGAGGAGTGTTGCCATCAGGTCAAGGGAGGTGATCCTTCCCCTCTGTTCAACCCTGGTGAGGACACACTTGGAGTGCTATGTCCAGTTCCAGGTGCTTCAGTGCAAGAGAGACATGGACATACTGGAGAGAGTCCAGTGAAGGGCCACTAAGATGGTTAAGGGACTGGAGCAGCTCATTTATGAGGAACGGCTAAGAGAGCTGGGACTGTTTAGACTAAAGAGAAGGCCCAGGGGCGATCTTATCAGCATGTATAAATATCTAAAAGGAGAGTTCAAAAAAGACTCAGACAGGCTCTTTTCAGCAGTGTCCAGTGACAGGACAAGAATAAATGGGCACAAACTGAAACACAGGAAGCTCAGTCTGAACATAAGGAGAAACTTCCTAACCGTGAAGGTGACTGAGCACTGGCATAGATTGCCCGGAGAGGATGTGGACTCTCCCTCCTTGGAGATATCCAAAAGCCATCTGGACATGGTCCTGGACAACTGGCAGGTGGCCCTGCTTGAGCAGAGGGCATGAACCAGGCGACCTCCAGAACTCACTTCCAACCTCAACCATTCTCTGATACTGTGATATTATGACCTTATGATAATAAACTCACATTTGCATATCTAAAGAGAAAATAGAAATGAAATCTTATTATTATTCTGCTGTCCATTAATCTTTCTGGCTAACAAAAGCTCTTAAAAACTTATGACTACTACCAGAAGTTCCATTGCCTAAGGAGTAAAAAAACATGGGAAGAGGGAGAGGAGAAGGAGTACATGAACACATGTTTCATATCTCAGTTGTGGTTTTGCTTCATTATACAGGAGATATAGATTAACACAAGCAGTATGAAAAGTCTCCCAGTGGCACCAGTTTACTATATCAGAAACAGTTATGAATGACAGTATGTGGAGATGTCGCTATAAAGAGTGCCTCAAGCCCTGTTATGAGTCATCTCGTTCCTTTCCAAGATGTTTCTCTGGAAAAAACATCTGCTATTCATATTGTGTTAATGGATACCAAGAGGTATGGATGTCAACATGCCACGTTGCTTTGAAGCTTTCACGTCAGTTTGTCATACTTAATTCTGGTTTAAATCAGTATCTGTTTTGTTGATGTCTCAAAATTCAGAGATTTATTCTGGTTTAACTCTGTTTCTACTATACATCTCACCTAACTCCTAATTTTCTATAAAATTAGTGCCTAAACTCTTAATCTAAGAATTTTTTTCTATACTGAGTAGTTTTACCCTCATGGTACCATCCCATCTCTCTGTCAATATTGCTTCCTGGTTTTCTCAGCTGTGTGTCACTCAGATGTGTGAAATAATGAAAAATGTATTCAAATATTAAAAGGATTATGAATGAGAAGATGTAACTTACACTGGTCTGGCAGTGGATCTCATGTCATAGTAATTCTTTTCTACTTGTCTTTTCTACCATACCTTAAACAGCTATAATATCAATACTGTCCCTAAAGTAATATCTGTATATATCACAAAATTGATTACAAATACTGATTCATTTTCACTAGATCACAAAGAATTTAGGTCACTTTTTAAAGTGAACATAGTGGTATATCAGACCTTACTACTTAGAACCTCTTGAAATTAATTAATTTTCAACAAGTGATACAGCCATTGGGAGTGCAATTCACCTGATCATTGTGCTTATCTATAGAGTACCTTTGCATCTGGGCTAGTTGTTGGGATATCCTTTATTTCACTGAGGAAACTAAGAAAGTTTAGAGCATAACTCATTATATCCAGTATTTCCTCATGAAAAAAGGTCTGAAGACTCATGCCTTTAAAATGGCGATTTCTTCCCACTAAAGAAAAAAGTGACCAGTTTAGACATAAAGGTTTACATGGTGGGTCCAATTCAAAAAGAGATTAAAAGAATCCTGCCATAGGTAACCAAACAGATTCAGTTTGAAACTGTCCACTGAAGAAATGTATGAAACTGAGTGTATGGGTATGCTTTGGGACATAATTCGTCTGCAACCCTAGCATGACTGAGATGGCTTTGGAGAGTGAAGAGAGTATGAGAACAATAGAATGTTTTAAAAGAGACAATTGCACATGCAAGCTTGTAAAAATTTGGGGAATTTTAAGACATAAACTTGGGATGCAGGTCAAACAACTTAGATATTTCCTACAGCTTCCATGTGTTTTCTTAAACATCTTGGTGTTGAATACACCAAATATATATTGATATGGTGAATGGACTGAAGCATTGGAGAAGCAATATCACAGGTATCTTCCCTGTTGACAGTGAACATGCATCTGTACTTAGCAATGAATTTCCCTGATGTCCTTTACTAAAAGATTGCTAAATAACATTTTGTCACAAATTAAGATGTTTAAGCTAACACTTCAGGCTAATCCTGAAAAGTATGACTGGGAATAACAAATGAGTAGGATGGTAAACTGTCTAACCTGCAATTTTTAAAGAATCTAGACAACTGAACATAAGCCACAGATCTTTTTCTGTTTAATATATTTTACCAGTTTCCTAAAATATATTATGTTGACAAAATTCAGGTGTTGCTGTTCTTTCCCTACCCTCATTATACAGATGTATTTAATAAATTGTAAATAAATCAAAAGGCTGCTATTGAAACAACAGGGCCAGGAAGAAGAGCGAATAGACGCATGTGTCAGAGGAAAGCTAGGGGCTGATTTTTATTAATAGCCCTGTTTGGCAGATTTAATTTAAAAATCAAAACTAAAATGAAAATATTTTAAATCTGAAGATTTTTGCTAGTTCTTTTTCAATACCACACCTGGAAACTTCTGTCATAATGGTTGATCTCTTAATTAAGAACAATTTATGCAAGACTTGTCCTTTCTTCTGGCCACAATGTGTTTACAAAGTGATGATTAAATTGGATAAAATGGATTTTTTTTTTTTTTTTTACATTTCATAAGATTTTAAGGAAAACCTTATTAATTTTACTTTTTTTAAAATCTCCAGAGATTTTCTGTTTAAACGGTATTGGTGTTCCTCTGAATATATATTATTGGTTTTGTAACTTGCTGGTTATATTTATTTCTATAAACAGACTATCCTAAGGAAATTATCTGAAATGCTTGAGAACAATATGTAAAATGGGCTGGGAACACTTTAGGATGTAGGCAGAAAGTGAAAAATTACCGAGGAATGAAAAGCCTAATCAGAATATTGCCTTATCCTGTCCTGTAAAATATTGACCTTGTAAAATCTAATGACTTTTAAAATTTTTTTAGTCACGATTGTGCAATTCACAGTAAATACAGTTGTAGAATAATTTCTTTTCAGTATCTTTGTGGGATGCTATGAACTTTATATATTCACTCTTTATGATTTCCTATAATATTTTTCCTTTTTAAAATCTCAGCCTGTACTGGTGTCTCAAAATTTTAGATGTATGAGGCAGCTGAAGAAGCAAAAATGATTGAATTAAGCTAAAAAATTATTATTCAGTTTAGAAAAACAATACATAAATATCTCTCCTTCACTCTGTAATTTCCAAAAATCTCTTAGTTTACATTGTCTTGCATATCTCAGGAACTTTAGGCCTTCGTTACTAGCAAGAATGTAAAAGGGAAGATGGCTATCCACTAGGGACAAGTCTTGATAGCCCCTGTGAAATTCTTAAATACAAGTTTATTAGTGAAGCCAAACAGATTATCAGTTTGAAAATTATGTTTCAATTTTATTTCTCTGATAGTCCCAAAAGATAAAATTTTGGATAGGGGGAGTAATTTAAGGAAGTGATTTATGAGGACATGAACCCTAAAAAAAATAGATCAGGGTATGGTTCAGCACCATGCAGTTCTTAACCACACTAAAGATAAACCACTACAGGTCCAATGTTGACATATACAAACATTATATCTTTAGGAATCTCTCTGGTTGGTTGAGGTTTTCTTAGCTGACACGGTAACTGTATTTGAACTTTTGCCATGTTGGTATGTAAACAGGAGATAAATAATAGCTGGTCTGTGCAATATTGACTGAAAATCAGGCTCCAGTACCAAGAGTAACTTGGTATTTTTAAGAGTCATTGCTTTTGTGACTACTACATCTGCATCAATCTGTTTATCTGATAAGATTTAGAAACATTAAGGACAGGAAAACTTCACATTTTTGCTTTTTAAATATTTTAACATTATATTTCTACCTAGGAGGTTATCTTTGGTTTGATTTTTTTTTCCAGTCTAGTATTACTTAGCTTAATAATTGCTTTACTTCAATATTACCTCTTTTTTTCATTTTGTTAATTAACAATTCATACTTCAAGATCCTGCTCATTTGCAGAAATAACAATTCTACAAAACATCTCTGTTAAAATAAATGTTTAACATTATTAGTATTCTTTATTCTTTTGAGGAACTTTTAAGGCAGTTATTATTATTCTTGTTACTCAGGTGATAGTCAGCTAAGATGTTTTGTGACTGAACTAAATCCATGAGGTGAATCAATGACAGAGTTTTGAAAGTAGGACTGATATTGTTTTTAGTGAATGCATCAAACCTGTAGGGCTGTTAATTTATTCCAGAATTTTCTTTGTTTTCCCAGGATTTCCTTGTACTTTCCTTTTAATTATATCACTTACTCTAGTGGACAGTTCTAATTAAGGTTGTTTTGTCTTGACTTACAACATATAAATATCCTCATCTGGAATCTGCTTAAAGCCAAAAATAGTAAATCATAAATCATTATCAATTAACAGTTTATGCTACAGTATGTAATGAGAAAAAATTGATTTCTTAGTAGTAATTAGTAAACATTGAGACAAATGTGTTATATAAAAAAAGTCCTCCTAGCAATATAATATTTGTATAACAAATCAAAACATATAATGATTTCTCCAGAATCCTCAGAAACTATTTATGGATCTTCTGCTGATATATATGAACTGGATTAAAGAAAATGTGCACTATATATTGTTAGGCATATGCAGTAAAAAGAGATTGTTAATCTCTCTTAATAGCTTCCACAGACTCTTTTAATACAACAAGGCATGTAACAGTGATCTTAAATCATTTAGTTAAAACTCTTGAACATATGCTTAACTTAAAATATATCTTTTGACACCTTGATGAATAGATATTTTTCCTCAATAAAATTCTATACAGCATGTATGTTTTTTACATATGTTCACAAATTATCTTAATTTGTACCAAGCTAAAAATAATTACTTAGTTTATGAAGAATATATAATATGATCTTTGTATATAGAACAAAAGTTTGGGTATTTTAGATTTTGAATTGGAGGTGGTAAATAAATTTACTCCAGATCCTGACAAAAACCGTGGAAAAATAACACATTCAAAATCATATAACAGCAGGAGGTATATGTGTGCTCTCAGAATCATTCTTTCAGCTCTACTTCTGATGGTGAGTTTGTTAACTTTCAGGTTAAGAGGGCTGAAGCTGAAGTAATTGTCCTATGAATTGTTTCCCTCTGCTCTCCATTTGGTATAACAGTCTTAATATATATTAATATTTAGTAAGTACTTTTTATGGAATTTACATGAGTATTAGGTCACTGTTTTGTAGACTATCACTTACCCTCATTTTTGAAACCAGGAGATTAAGAGACAAAGATCTATGTAGTCCCTTGTTCTGCCAAAACATGTAGAGGGAGCAAAGAACTGAAAAAAGGGGCAAATTTCTTATCATTTACACTGTACAGTGTTGATAGGGAGAAAATACGGCCCAAAAGAGCTCTGTAAGGGTCTGAATTCCAGACATATTAGTCTGTTCCTTCCACCTTTATAGGACACATTCACAACTGGAACAGAAAATCTGACTATCCTAGTGGGAGAGAGACACTGCTGCCACTTTACTGGACAAATCCTACAGGCAGTGAACAGAGAATGATTTGATCCTGCATATCACATTTTAAGTGTTGGGGTCGGGGGGGAACTATTTAGTTTTGTGGACCTTTCCCCTCAAAAGCCTCTGAACTCTCCATAAGGAACACTGAATGTGTTTTTGAAAAATGATTACCAGGATGTATGAAAGTGACAACACATCGGGCATATTAATTTAAAGAATAGGTGAAGACATGTAGTTGCAATGAAGACATTTTCTAAACAGTTTCCTGCAGTTTTATAAGTAAATTACTTAAAATATCTATTTTTCTGTTATCGCTTGGTACCGTGTAGATTTAGAGCATGCAAGATCATCCAGAATTATTCGCTCCTGAACCTGCCTGTAGAATCGTAAGAAAAAATGGAAATACCATCTTCTGTACCTTGCTTTCCTCTTTCTTCATTCACTTGACAGAAATTGTCAGTTTAAAGCTAATGTGCTTGGACATCAACCAGTAATCACTATTAAAAAACTGCAAGTCTAATAGTTCAGTGCTTGCAATTTTTGGATAGTGTTTTCTGAAGTTTTGACTTCGTGTGTATGTGTTCTCTTAGCTTTTTATTTTATTACGTCCTTGTGAGAACTGAGTATCAGCAAACTTCCAGTAAAAAAGGAGTATGTTAGAAGATACTATACACTTGTTCAAATGGATTTACAATAATTTAAAGATTATATTGGAGCTATGGAATTTAATATTTTCAAAATGAATTAAGAATAATCTGCCATGGAGGATTTCACTGGAGATAATATTTTAGTTCAGACAGGAAAATAGAATAATAGGAAATTGTGGAGAATTAGGTGTTGTTTTCAACTTTTTACAGAGTGCAAAAACACTAATATACATCTGTTTTTTCTCATCTTTCTTCTTCTCTTCACCCTTCTTGTGGTGGGATATTTGTTTCTCATTATGTTTTACTCCTTTAAATTTCTCTCTCTTCAGCATATGTGTCTTGCTGATAGATTCTTATACATCTATACTGCTAAATAGTTAAATCCTGAAATAATAAAAAATATAAGATTGCTGTTTTCATTTCTAAATACAGCACAGTGCAAAATCAGAAACTGGATATATGCAAGTCATGACGTTTGGCTTTCAAGACATACTGGGAAGTTGTTTATGATATATAGGCCTCCTGGATTATTTTCAGGCATTTCAGCACTTTTTCTGCCATTCTGCACCACCAAACTATTATGCACACAGCAACACATGTCTACTCTATGCAGCTGTGTTTATGTTGGTTCATCATAAAGGCAATGAAAGGAACCCTAGAGAAATGTCATTGCTTAACCAGCAATTGGAATTTCTTAGATTGGCATCCATGACATCACGTCTAACAATTTCCTCATGAAATCAATACCATTGTGGTCCAAGTTTTGTTACATATAACTATGTGATATTGTGTTCTTTAAGCAATCTCGTTAAAACTTAAATCATTATTATATTCCTATTTAATTAGTTTTTGGTGGTGAAAGGGGACAAAGAAGGTTAACAAGTTTTGAGAAGTCCTCCAGTCTATTTATATTCCAAATGTTTTGTCCTAAAGGAATTATGTTAGAAAAAACAGGCATACTGTTCTTTAGCATAAAAAACATAGGATATTTCTTGAATCTTAGCTTTTGAAAAGTTGTTGACAATAACAGTTATTGCCAACAAAGGTCCTAAATAATAAATGTTCTTCTGTTATAGATTTCCTTTTTTTTTTAGTTTATATTTAACTGTTTAGTGAGCAAGCTAGAAGGGACAAGGTGGGTGGACATTGTCTAAAGTTGGGAATAGATATTCTCTAGACATAACTCCAGACATTCTCTGATATGAATTTTTTTTTCAAACAGGTACTGTTCTAAAGAAAAAATGAAGAATATTACTGTTGTGTTGGTTGTTGCTTTTTTTTTTTTTTTTTTTTAATAAAGAGTTTGTGAAAGAGATCGCTCTAGTTTGCAAGTTAAAATTGTGGTTTTTTAACAAGAATATGCAAGTTTTATGCTGCACAAGATAAAATTATTTTCACTTGTGCAGCAATGGTCCTACGTAGTTTCTAGAGACACCATCACAAATTGCACATACAGGGCCCACAAAAGATTGTTTTGTCCTTATACTGCAGCACAACATGTTCTTATTTGGAAGTATTTTTCATTTCAGCACAAATGACTAGAGGCAAGGTAGGCACGAATTGGTCTTTCAGGTTTGTTTACTGCCCTCTTCACTCCAGTAGCACAACAGAAAAAGATCCAATGATGGGAATAGTCCACGTGAATCAAGGTGATCTGTGCAGTGAGAGGTGTGAGGGTCTGGGAGGAAGAAAGATAATTATAAATAGGGAAAATGAAAACACCCTCCTCTTCCCATCTGCAATCAGTAGAAGATTGTGGAGGGAGACTTAATGCTTGCACAGGAACTGAGTGGGAGACTAATTGCTATATAACAATTCACTATGAAATTAATTGGTGTATAACACTGATTTGTATTGTAGTATTTGATGTGGCAGTTTGAGACTGTATTCTCAAATAACAGTGCAGCATAATTATTCCAGTGCAGTGTGGGCTATCACCTCAGGTATTGTCAGTAAAGCATACTTTGATTATAGCAGAGTAGTTTTGCTATGCCAGTCAGGAAAGTAGTAGTACTCAAGCTTTGCAACATAAAATATTCAACCTCAGATAATTAACAGAGTTGGCTTAAATTATGGCAAATTATGACTCAACTTTTGCCAAATTAGAGCACTATGGGAGGCTAATGAAAACATACACAATAGCATACAGAGATATATGTTTGGCTACAATGTATGCAGAATATTCTCCTATGTGCAGTCAGCCCTAGTTACTCCATGCCCATCTCTGCAG
This sequence comes from Strix aluco, assembly GCF_031877795.1. Lineage (NCBI taxonomy): Eukaryota > Metazoa > Chordata > Aves > Strigiformes > Strigidae > Strix > Strix aluco. The sequence goes on along the minus strand of NC_133932.1, from coordinate 28,439,118 downwards.
GATTAGGAATAAAAAGCAATATCCCCACCGAGGGCCAGTGTGCAAGAATTGTATTCCTATGTACTTCTTCTGTACTGCTGTACTACTGTACTACTTGTTCCCTTATGCTGTGGTGGTAGGCTTGTGCACTGTATACATTTAGTACAAGAAGAATATAACACTCAGAGAAACTTTATTGAAGGACATAAAGTTCTGAATGGATCCCACTGGGCCAGCATAAAAGCCACTGCTACTCTCTGATCAAAACAAACACTGTTTGATAAGTCACATGTACATACTAAATGTATAAGGAAAATCAAATTAACATTATACATGTTAATTATATACAAATGTCATTAAGTTATTTTCTTGTACTCTTTTTCACCCAGTGAGATTCTATAGAAAGTGAGAACTATAGATGAGGAGCCACACAATGTTCATTCTCTTGTCTATTGAACAAATATTACTTTCATTTTTAAGTAATGCTATATTTTACAGCATGAAATACTTGAAGAACTAAATTATGGCTTCAAGTCTAACATTACAAAGCACGTGATATTTGTATCAGAACACATAAAAAGTCTAGATATACCACATTTTATCAGCACTTATAAAACTGAATGCGTTCTAGCATTACAGTCTGTTACAAGAGGATATATTTTCTCCTATTACAGCTGCTGAGCAAGGGTACAAGAGAAATTCTGACACAGACTTACTGTCTGCTGAGCTGAGAAACAGATCTATGTGTTCCTCAACTTCTGTCTCCCATACTGTAATCAGTTAAGATAAGCAACAGGTCTTCAACTTTGTATATTGATTTCTACATTCCATATTCTCTTCACTGCCTTGCTATAAGTCATATTGTCCCTCATGCAACTCAAAGGTCTTTTGATAGGCCAGCTGCTAAGCCTTCTATAGTACCTAGCTAAATAATTTTTTTCCCACAGATTGTAAATCATCTTCAGTTTTATTCTAACACAGAATATTCTTTAATTGTGTTTTTTGAAAACATAAAATACTTAAATAAGTTTGATTCCTTTGAGATCTAATGCAGTACTCACCTATCTTGCCATTTATAGCAACTCGGGCACATATGTGTCTGAGAAAACACAAAGACAATAATGGCCTTCATCTTCATTGTATGTTGGAAAAAATAGGCTATTCTCCTTTTATGATTATATATATATATTATGATTATATATATACTTATTTTTACTAGAGGTCCAATAAGTGCACAACTGACCTTTTTAATGTACAGAAAATATGAAGAAGGTGCATTATTGATTGCTTGGCAGATAGGCAAATTAGTATATAATATGTAATTCCGTGATAATGTTTTCTTTATTAAAAACATGACTAAGAACATGAAAAGTATTCATCTTGGTTCTGTTAAATCGTCCTACTTTGTGAGTGGATACAGTAAGGTTTAGATGTTAATTGTGAATTGCCATGCAGCAGTATTATTGATGTGAGCCGGAGTTCTGCTGACCTACTAAGATCATCTTTTCAAAGGTCCCAGTAGATTCAGGTTAGCACTATTGTGGAAGAGTCAGGGCAATGTTATCAAACAGAATTGCTTAATATTGTCTTGTGCAAAGCACTGTAATAAAATAACAAATAATAATAAAAATGAAAGCAGCTTTTTAGATTTTATAGCTTACACTTGTTCCCAGTGGTGACTCAGATTAGCTACTTTTTGGGTGAGATAATGAAAAATGACACTGAGTATTTCCCCATGGAACAAATGACCTTAATTCATTTTGGTTGAGAATCACTTTTTTTCTCTGCTTAGGTTATTTCTGCTTTTCTTGGATTCCAAAAATTTCACGGGCTTTCAAAGTCAATTCATATTTAATAAACCATAAAGGAAAACTTTTATATATAAAGCTGTTATGAAGAGAAGGACCTTGATTTCAGCAGGTAGGCACTACCATTTCCCAAACTGTCAAAGTGATCATATCCAAAAAGGATTAGGACCTTTCCTGTTTAATAAAATTAAGACCCAAAGAATATCTTTATTTGGAATGTACTATTTCGAGTAATGCAGACAGGTACGCTAGCTATGCCCAGCAATACAGGTATTTGGCTTTAACTTTTCTGTTATTTCTTTAATTTCTATTATTGAATAGAACAGCATGTATTATCAGCGAGGCAAAGAATATGGTTGAGGTCAAAACTTTGCTTGAGATGTATCTTGTAGCATACTAGTAAGTGTAACTTGTTCTGTGGACTGATTCAGAGAGTGCATACTTAATGTAACTGGAAGAAAAAATAAAGATAAAGGACAAATAGTATGTGCTACAGCTATAGAAAGAATGTATTGAGTTGTCATAATTACATGTAAGATAAAAGCATATAGTAGATATTGCAACTTGCCATTGATGAATGCTTAATGACTGAACAAATGTTGAAAGATATTGCCTTTTTGGCCCTCTAATAACAATTCTGTTCCTGCAGTGGTTTCCCAGTGATAGTATGTTTTTACTGGGACTGTGTGTGTGGTTTAATTTCTTGTTTTAATTATGTCATCTGATAAGATAGCAAAGCATTTAATATAAAGGCTATGTCCCACTGACGTCGCATAATAAAAGTTAATGGTGATTGGAGACTTTTAAGAGGTTTTTGCAAGGTAAAGAAGAATTTAAATCTTGTAAAAATTTTTATTCAGGCATGAGATTTACAATAGAGGTGTTATGTGTAAACAGACTTGCAGTCTGGGCCCACTGGGGTTTGCAGATGCTAAAGTCTTAAGCTAGTTTTGTTTTTCTACTACTTTGAACTTTCATTCTCATGTTCTGGCTACTTTCTGGCCTTTCATGTTTTCTCTTTGTTTTGGATACTTGTTTTTTGTTTAAAAACTTTGCTACTGATACTTCTTCAGTTTTGTTTGAAAGTTCAGTAGACCTAAGAGTTGTTTCTTCCTACCTTTTGACCCACTAAACTGAATTTTCACCCCCACTTCTTTCTAGTAGGCTATTCTCTGATACACTTTCACTCTGGCTCTGGAGATTGACTGCCCCTTTTTCATTTATTTAGTGCTGGTGAAGAAGTCCCTTTCTGAGTGCACATTGCCTTAAACTGCTGCGAAATGGATAGAGCCAGCTAAATAGTCTCCATTTGTTGAAACTCATACCAGGCGATCTACCCTTTTTTTTTTTTTTTCTTTTCCTTTTTCTTGTCTTTTTCTTCCTAGGCAGGCAAGGAAGAAAGGAGAGGAGGAATGAAGAGGAGAGGATAAAACACTTGATTTTTCTTAGAATTTATTTTTACAGTTGGTATGCAACTGCTAATCTGTCTTTTGTTGTTGTTGAATACATAACCAGCCATTAGTGCTGCTGTGTTTGTACTCTAGCATCCCTTTGGCAGCAATAGCTGAATGTACCAGCATAGCTTTCAGGAATCAACTTTAAAATGTTGTCACCCATTTAAAAGACTTAATTCTTGATCAGACCTTAAAGGCAGGAAAACAATAATATACTGAATAAAAAAAGTAGTATAGAATGCTACAGGAGAATATTTATAGACCTTAACATCAACAGAATGGAACTGCTGTGCAAACAAATAATAACAGTTGTAAATTATCAGACTAGGTATGATGAATTTAATTCATTGATATGTCTATTTTGAGCTCTTTCATAGCTCAACTACATAGGTTATGCCAGCTGTGAATTGCAAAATTGGTGTAAAAATCACAGCATAATTCTGACTTTGAATTAATGATTTCAAGGTAATTTTATTATTGTTGCCTGCTTACTGGCTAACAAGTGACAAAACACATCTTAGTTGTAAACAATAAGTTAACTTCTATTTACACATCTGTTCTACCATCACCAGTTCTGTTGAATAAATAGCATTATATCTGATATACTCTGTATAAACAGAATTAAGCTCACAGTTTTCCAGTAATTCTATTTACCCACTTGTAGCATATGTAGCTGTAATGCCTTTCCTGCTAAAACTTGTCTTTAATATGCAGAGGACATTTTAAATTAAAATCTCACCATCATTATGTACTAAATTTTCTATGCTGAATAAAGCAAATGGTTAGAGAATGTGTTGCAAGAGAAAAAATATAACCAGTGGATTTTTATTGCTTAACCCTTCAATGTTCAAATAAACACTGAAAAATGTACAATAATGTCTAGTTTATTCTCTATTTAAAATGGTTCCAATATTTAATGAAAACAAAAAAAGTAAAATCTTTTTTATTTATTCCCAGGCTTAAGCTCTCTTACTACCTAATGAAATAACATGACATTATTCCACTGATGTAGGTGAGAAAAACCAGAGTGGTCTACTCTGATCATCTGTATACTACAGACAACAAAACATCATTGATTAGTTCTTTTATTGTGCCCGATAGGTCTTGATTTGAGGGTCTCAGTGGAATATAGGACTTTATTCTTGGATACTGCCTTGATGATATGATATTACTTTCTCTCCTTGATTATCAAAAATGCACTTTGTAGCTTGATAAGAATTGCTGTTTTCTTGTGGTTATCTAAATCTTAGTGACAGACCAAATATTCAAATTGTACAAATATTTTTAAGCAAAACTCATTTCTTTATGTGTGTACAGAGTTAGAAGAAGCAAACTAGAACCAAATAGATTATGTGAGATTCTACTAGAACATGGTTAGTACTCTAAATAGATTTTCTCAGTCTTTACTCATTTTTAACAAGTAAGCTTAGCTAAATTGCTCACCATTGGCTCCTACTGCTCACAGGGTGAAAGAAGTGAAGACAAAAGTTTGCTTCAGGAAGAAACTTGCTCCTTTTTTCCACCTATATCTTCCTTTTCAGATGAGCAGAATAGACTGGTGTTTTGGATAGACTCATATCCTAATGTTTTCTTACTGGCCTCACCTCAAGGCTACTAGCTACTCTGAGGTAAGCTCCCTCCTTTCCTGGTAAAGCTATGCTAGCTTTGAAAAAACTTCCAGCTAAACTAGAACTTTTTCAAGAAATTTTTAATTTTGTTTTTTACAAATTAGTTCTTTCCAATAAAAAATTTGCAAACCCACAAAACAAACAAAAAAAACCCCTCTTGTTCTTTTCTTTTCTTATCTGCTCTGCTGCACAGCCAGGAGCTGCAGCCCCAATGGTATCTACCCCAGAGTGTTCATTCCCACTCAGCAGGCAGTTCTGTGTTTTGTTTGCCACCTTGATTCATTCCCTTTTTAAAAAGGGAAAAAAGGAAGACCTGGGGAACTACAGGTCAGTCAGTCTTACCTCCGTGCCTGGCAAGATCATGGAGCAGATCCTCTTGGAAACTGTGCTAGGGCACATGGAAAATGAGGAGGTGATTGGTGACAATCAACATGGCTTCACTAAGGACAAATTGTGTTTGACAAATTTTATGGCCTTCTATGACAGGGTTACAGTGATGGTGGAGAAGGGAAGAGCAGCTGATGTCATCTACCTGGTCTTGTGCAAAGCATTTGACACTGTGCCTCGTGACATCCTTGTCTCTAAATTGAAGAGACATGGATTTGATGGATGTGTCACTCGGTGGATAAGGAATTGTTGGATGGTCACACTCAAAGACCTGCACTCAACAGCTCAAAGTGCAAGTGGAGAGCAGTGATGAGGGGCGCTCCTCAGGGGTCGGTATTAGGACTGATGCCATTTAACATCTTTGTTGATGACATGGACAGTGGGATTGAGTGCACCCTCAGCAAGCTTATCAACACCAAGCTGTGTGACTCAGTTGACACACTGGAGGGAAGGGATGTCATTCAGAGGGATCTTGACAGGCTGGAAAGTTGGGCCCATGCAAACCTCATAAAGTTCAGCAAGATCAAGTGCAAGATCTGTGAGAGACAACTTGTAACTCCCCAAAAACAAGGCCTGAGAGAAACAGGCCTGTGAGAAAAAACAGCCTGAGAGAGATAAGGGATGGGGGGGAGTGAAGGCCCTCCAAGCCGACGAATGTCTCAAACACTTGCAAGTAGCAAAAGTATAGTCATGGAGTGGACAGTGTGGAGTTTGGAGCTGATAAGGCTGCCTGGACAGCACAGGATGCAGCTGGAGGAGGGAGCCCTGTGAAGGCAGGACGGTTCTGCTCTGGTGCATCTTGTAAAGATTCAAGGACCATCTGTCCAGTGAATGACCTTTGCTTCATTATCCACAAAATGCATATTAAAGATGACACCCCTGAATATGCTAATAAAGATTAACAAGATCATCCTAAATACATCATCCCATGAAGCACCTTACATCTCCCCATACATGGGATATGTAGGTATGTGGGTCGACCTAGGGGATGGACCCAAGGAAAATAAATTGAAGGCGGGGAGAGGATTGGGGGTGAGAAAAGAAAAAAGACAAGAAGAAGTGAAGAAGACAGATGCATCCCTGACTAACTTGAATGGGACTGACGCAGGAACACGGACTGGTGATCTCTGTCTCTCTATTCTCTCTATCTCCCTCCTTTCCTTTTTCCCCTTTTCCTTCACTACCATTAACTAATGCAAGGCATAATATATCGCTTGCCGTAACTTGTTACATACTTAGCCAATTATCGTGTATCCAATTAGTACATTGTGGGAAGTTAATAAATGTCTGGACTTTGAGGCTTGTCTCACTGTTGTCCACTCCACTGGGGATTTATGAATCTGTCACTTGTCTCCCTTGTCTGAGTGGGATGTGACAAGGTCCTGCACATGGGATGAGGCAATCCCATGCACAAATACATGCTGGGCAATGAGTGGATTGAGAGCAGCCATGCGGAGAAGGACTTGGGTGCATTAGTAAATGGATAACTGACTATGAGCCAGCAATGTGCTCTCACAGCCCAGAAAGCCAACCGTGGCTGAATCAAGAGCAGTGTGAGCAGCAGGTTGAGGGAGGTGATTCTCCCCCTCTACTCTATTCTCATGAGAACCCACCTGGAGTGCTGCGTCCAGCTCTGGGGCCCCAACATAAGAAGGACATGGGCCTGCTCGAGTGGGTCCAGAGGAGGCCACAAGGATGATCAGGGCGCTGGAGCACTTCCCTTATGAGGACAGGTCGAGAGAGTTGGGGTTGTTCAGCCTGGAGAAGAGCAGGCTCCAGGGAGACCTTATAGTGGCCTTCCAGTACTTCAAGGGGGCCTACAGAAAAGATGGGAAGAGATTCTTTATCAGGGACTCTAGTGATAGGATGACAGGTAATGGTTGTAAACTGAAAAATGGTAGATTTAGAATAGATATAAGGAAGAAATTCTTTACTGTGAGAGTGGTGAGACACTGGAACAGGTTGCCCAGAGAAGCTGTGGTTACCCCCTCCCTGGAAGTGTTCAAGTCCAGGTTGGACGGGGCTTTGAGCAACCTGATTTAGTGGAAGGTGTCCCTGCCCATGGCAGGGGAGTTGGAACTAGATGATCACAGAATCACAGAATCACAGGATCATCTAGGGTGGAAAGGACCTTGAAGATCATCTAGTCCAACCTTTAACCTAGCATTGGCAACTACACCATATCCCTCAGCTCTATGTCGACCCTACTCTTAAACACCTCCAGGGATGGGGACTCCACCACCTCCCTGGGCAGCCCATTCCAATGCCTAACAACCCGTTCTGTAAAGAAATACTTCCTAATATCCAGTCTAAACCTTCCCTGGCGCAACTTGAGGCCATTGCCTCTTGTCTTATCACTCATTACTTGGTTAAAGAGACTCATCCCCAGCTCTCTGCAACCTCCTTTCAGGTAGTTGTAGAGGGCAACGAGTTCTACCCTCAGCCTCCTCTTCTCCAGACTAAACAACCCCAGTTCCCTCAGCCGCTCCTCATACGACATGTGCTCCAGACCCTTCACCAGCTTCGTTGCCCTTCTCTGGACACGCTCGAGTAATTCAATGTCTTTCTTGTAGTGAGGGGCCCAAAACTGAACACAGTAATCGAGGTGCGGCCTCACCAGTGCCGAGTATAGGGGTAAGATCACTTCCCTGTCCCTGCTGGCCACGCTATTTCTGATACAAGCCAGGATGCCATTGGCCTTCTTGGCCACCTGGGCACACTGCTGGCTTATGTTCAGCTGGCTGTCAATCAACACCCCCAGGTCCCTCTCTGACTGGCAGCTCTCCAGGCACTCCTCCCCAAGCCTGTAGCGCTGCTGGGGGTTGTTGTGGCCCAAGTGCAGCACCCGGCATTTGGCCTTACTGAAACTCCTACAGTTGGCCTTAGCCCATCGCTCCAGCCTGTCCAGATCTATCTGCAGAGCCTCCCTACCCTTGAGCAGATCAACACTCCCACCCAACTTGGTGTACTCTGAAAACTTACTGAGGGTGCACTCAATCCCCTCATCTAGATCATCAATAAAGATGTTAAACAGGAGTGGCCCCAAAACCGAGCCCTGGGGGACACCACTCATGACTGGCCACCAACTGGATTTAACTCCATTCACCACAACTCTCTGGGCCTGGCCATCCAGCCAGTTTTTTACCCAGCAAAGCGTGTGATCTTTAAGGTTCTTTCCAACCCAAACCCTTCTATGATTCTATATGATTCTCTCACCACTTCAGTCAATGCTGAAGTTGCTGATTAGCTCACTGACTCATTTAATTCACGGAGCATTTTCCAGGTAATTTCCATGCCAACACTCTGTGCAGCTGGCATTAGTTCTCATGTTCCCTTCTCATTTAGACTCATATCTTTTTTTGGACACTTAGTGCCTTCACTTATTACCTGCTCCGTAACCTCTACTCTCCTCTCTTCTTGTGTGCTAATAAAGCTAGGATCTCTTTTCTAGCATTAATTATTATTGTCTCCCAATACATTTTCAGGTGTGTATTGCTTTTATAATCATGGTTATACTATTTTGACTATAGCCATGTTGTTCATGTTGTCAGACCAGCTTATATCTAAGCACTCTTCACTTACTGCTTTCTCAACCAAGTTGTTCATACCTCATGCTAGCTTCGAATTTGCCTCTCTTAGCCTCCCTGTTAACATTTCTAGAAATATGGAATATTTTGCTCTATCTTCTCGAGCTGTGCATCAGTTCTTTCTCCAAAACTTACATCTTCTAACATTTCACCTGTAAACACTTCCTTCTCTACTAGCCTCTTCTCATCTGCTGTTAAATCTCTCTTCTCCATTGTCTATTGTTCTATCATGCTTCTTTCATATTTTAGCTCTCCAGGAAATGTTCTCTCTCATTCTGTGTAAAGAATCATTCACAACAGATTCTTTTAAGACATGTTTAATCTCTGTGCCATATATAAACATGTATATGTATATATTAATTGTTTTGGACTGGTAAGTCTACAGAAGGTACAAATTCTACAGATATTAGATCAACTGTATACATCCAGGATGTAATCAACACATTTTTTCATTCCATCTAACAAGATGATCACCCTGTATGGAAGCACATAGAAATACCATTAATTAGTACAAAATTATTTTGCAAGTCTCTAATATAACTAATCCCTCTCCTTTCTGTAAAAGAAATGGGCTTTTTGGTGTTGATTAGAATGATCATTAGTGTACTGTGTTTCATTAAGTAAAAGATTCATTTTGTTTAATCTCATTTTAATTGAACTATTGTTAAAGTGAAGGTTTTAGGTGGGTTTTTTTGCATCGATCCAGTACAGCATGACCCATGTAAATATTCAGTGCATTTAAATATAATTGGCAGCTACATTAAAAACAGGCTCATAGTTCATGGAATAGGAAATTTATCATCTCTCTCTGTAAAAATATGTATTTTGGTATTGTTCTGGATAAGGTCTGGATGGAATCCCTTTTCACAGTTGTAACGTCCTCTAGCACTATTTTTGGTTATTCATTTATTTTATCAGGGTTTGCATCACAATGCACTGTTCTTTCATGAACTAAGCTTTCTGTGCCCTGGTGCTGGTACACCAAGCAAATGATTTCAAGGCAGAAATATCTAGCCTGAAAAGCTGACTCCATGTTGAATACAGTTGATGTCTTTGTAAAATGGGACAGCAATATATCATGTATTACTGTCAGCTACTGCTTCCCACTATCTATTCTAGTTCATTCTGGTGTAAAAACCAATGCCTCAGCTCTTACTACATGTAGTTTAAACCTATCTGTTGGACTTTACACCTCCTGACAGAGGAGCACTTTCTCAAAGGGCCTCATACCAACGGAAATATATCTAGCATCACTGACTCTGCTCTGCAACAGATGACTTTTTGTGCAAATGCTTCTTGCTTTTCTGCAACAATGGTGTAAAGCAACCTGTTTAACTCTCCTGTTCCTCCTCTATTACACTAAGGAGAGGAACGGAGCAGACACCATTTCCTATGAGGACAATACAATGAGAGATGGGCAGATGCATGCGAGTGATAGCACTGGAAGGGATTTGGATGTGAAGACAATAAACAAGAAAGACACATATAAACAGGAAAGCTAATGAAGTAGAATGGGTTCACAATGGCATGGATAGAAAGTTAACTTTGATGGAAACTTTGATGGAAAGAAACTCTGATGTGAATGGACAGAAGAAGGATTCAGTTACAAAATAAGAAGCAAGAAGAAGGATGCAGTTACAAAATAACTAGGAAACATGTTTGATACAAGCGCTGATAATAACTTGGGAGAGTTAGGGAAAGGAATATCTCACAAACATTGAAGGAAAAAAAGAAGCATGATTAAGACATAATTTAGATGACCAACAGAGGATAACAGAAAGGACTTGAACAGCAACTCCTGATTCTGAACATGATGTGGAAACTGTTGCTGACACCAACCACATGCACTGAGCAAAAGCATACTTTTGATAATATCACACCAACAAACTTCATGTGGGAGACTGAGAAGTTATTAAAGTTCTCTTTGCAGACTTATAAGCTCTTATATATTTTGTCAAAATAGGCCTTTATATTAGGTGTTAACAGAAGACTTATTTACAATGGTAATATCCCTGCTGTCACCTGTTACGTTATCATGTTTCTTGAGCTTTCCAGTAACAGTGTTTAACTAAATTTCCTAATCTAATCGTTAGCTTGATGCAATCTTTCCTCTGGTGACTTGAAAAGTAAATTGTTTCTCATAACGAATGTGGGGTTTTTTCGTTTATAGTAATGGTTATTTAAATGTATTGTATCTTTCATATAAAAGTGATAAGTAAATTAAAAACTGAATAACAAAAATAAAACTCTAAATTCAAATAACTGGTGTATAAGAATAGAAGTGATTGATGGTGATGATGATGATGATAGTGTTTGTGAGACTATAACACTAGCCGTTTTGGGTACAATTTAAAAAACATATTCCCAGAATGAGCATAAAATGATATATTTTCTGTGTTGTGTCAGTTTTGTGTCTGAAAAAAATAACTTTTAATTTCATGGATACAATAAAAATAGAATGTGAAGCTAAAATACGTTGTTCTTTGAAAGGAAATAGACAATTTTCTTTGGTTTTCTTCTTTTTTTCCCAGAAATGCAATTTCATATACCTATAAATTTAGTATTGGAAAATCTAAATTAAACACTAGAGTTTTCATAACACTGACAACAAAAGTAGAATGAGCATATCCCAGATCTGAGTTGTCTGGAGTAACTTCTGCAACTGTCAAGCCTATAATGAAGCAAACAAAAGCAAACAAAAATAGCCATAAAAATTGCTTGCTTAGGGAACCATGTTGGATTACCAAAAATAGAGTTTCTGCCATAGTACTCAACATTTTCATGTCACCAGGGCTCTGAGTAAATTCCTGTTAGCTTTTAGAACAGAATTTGAAGTATAATTCTACCTTCTTTAAATACAATCTTTTGGAAAGTTAGTTAGAATTTGGTTTTTTTCTAAATTTATTATGCTTCTGTTCTTGTGTTACTGATAAATTCTGTTTTGCCATGTTTTAATCTGCTGCTGATGTAAAGCCTAAGCTTTTACCATGTCCTTTCCTGACCTGCAATTATATTAGGCCATCAAGTTTCTGTTCAGAGCCATATGAGTTTGATGGCAATGATCTCAAAGCATATGCTTAAAATAAAGAACGCACTTAAGCCATGTTCTGATTAGGGATTGTTCATCAATTCAGCTTTGGGGTAGTTATCCTCTGCCAGAGCTGTGACCCTGTCATTCCCTCTAAGTTAGCTGTCTGTCTTTTTATTCTTCTTTTTTTCAGGCACCAAAACTCCATCTTTCTGGATTATGCCTTGTGACTGAAATATCGAAAGTGAAACTTTCAGGGTTTTTTTTTTTTACGTTTACTGTATTTCACTTTACAGACCACCCAGAGAGAAGCAGTCATAGGAATAATATATTGCAGCAAAATGTTGTTGCCTGTTATGAAGAAACCACAGACAAGTTTTAGATGTAATTCTTTATTGGTATTTTCAGATGTATGTGTAAGGATAACATGTCTTTCATACCTTATGAATGCTGCAAGTATTGTAGACCTTACAGTGTGAACAATACTAAAAACATGTACAAGTTCTTACAGAAATGTGCATAATTTGCACTTGTTTGTCAAAATATCTGTATGTTCATGTATGATCTGGGAGCTTTAATAGAATTCTTTTCTATCTGGACAATCTCAAGCAAATATGCACTGTTCTGGAAAACATCTGTAACAGGCAATTTTGAATATTCAAATTTAGCTGTGACTTTAAAGTCACTGCAGTCATGATGCTGTCTAACCTCTTCTGGCTATGAAATTAGTTTTTATGTATTGCTAAAAAAAATGAGAAATTAAGAGTTTTGAAAGTTTTGGCTGAAGTCAGATCAATGATGTGAGAAGGGAGCTTTCAGGCATAGTATTGCCATTGAACCCAAAATCAATCAGCTAGGTTTTAGTCATGCAATTTACCTTAAAATATTATAGCACCAAGACTCATCCTGAGACCTATGTAAGACAAAAGGTTCTTGTAATACTTCCACTGTAGCCTAAATCAGAAAGTCTTGACAGTCAAATCATAGTTAAATAGACACATATTCACCTGAATCAGCCCATCATTATTCAAATTATTCAATCACTAATTTGATACTAATGGAAAGATTTGCAGAGTCAATAAATAATTTCATAAAGAGTAGTTGCTTAGTAAGTCAGACCTACAACTGGTAGAAAATATAAGTCCTCAAACTGACTGTTATCTGACCAACTTACTTGTTTTGAAAAAAATATTATTAAGTTTTTTAGAGTAGTTTAGAAGCTTAAATTCATCTAACGCAATAGAAATCACTGAAATATCTGAATCAAACCTGGGATTTTTTTTTTTTTTCTAAATTACTTATAGATAAAGTTATTGAAATACTTGGTCACCAAAGCCCTTAATTTAATCTTGGCAACATTTCAAGTTCCTTTTTTTTGGTTTAAACTATGACTGCCTTACTGCTGGTCATCCTTATAGAATTTTTCCTATTATATTCATATAGATGCTTTCCATAGAGGTAATTTAAATAATGTACAGATGCTTTACTTTCTAATGCCATGGACCTCAGCACATCATTTATTAACATGCAGCTTTTAACCAGATATTTTACAAATTTGTGTAGCCAAAGAATTATTCTCTATTGATATCTGACTTCTAAACAAATTAGTTAATTTATGCATGATCTTAAAAATACATTTGGGATATCTGCAGTTGAGAGATATTAGAAGGTCAGCATAGTATTCTTCAACTAGTGTTAAACTGCAAAACTTCAGTACCATGGCTCCATATGTTAGGAAACACAGGAACTTAGTCTAAATAAATATGTGCAATAAGTGTATTAATGAATTTGACAAAGCATTCTGTGATTTATAGTCTTATGTTGATAAGAGTGATGAGCCAATTTTCAGATTAATTTTTCTCAGGTTATTTCAAAGCCCTGTAGCAATGTAAATCTGTTCAATGCTTCATAATATATTAAGAATATGACATTTTTAATCTTCACTTTAGGGGGTCATCAAAATTTAGGATTTAGTTAATCTGACAGGATCTGTATGGCCATTATGAAAATATTCAAGACCAAATGTAATTATGCTTCTTCATGATATTTACCAAAGTACATAGACACGCACAAATTACTCTGTTCCTTTAACAAAACAAATTGTGATTTTCTACCAGCTGGTACCGATTTCAAACAGAAGCTGTTGTTCATGTAAGAAAGTATAAGTAAACAAAAAACATTCTGAATTATGTTTTTGGTTTTACAAAATTATTTACCGGTGAGAGGGTTATAATAATATTAGAAGAAGAAATACATAACAACATACTAGAGATGGTTCAAAGTAAATTGACGTTTGATTAGTATAGGAAATTACCATTCTAGCAGTCTACTCCCTGAAATGGGGTAAACCAATAAAACAGTATAACAATAAAATAGGTACATTAAATGCAAGGTATTTTCTTTCCCCAATACTAGACCTTTTATTATAAATCAATGAAGAAGCAACAACACAAGAAAAATCCATTTTTAGTGCACAATGCAGATTTGGTTTTGATTTCATGATAATTTAAAACACATTGATTTCCTACACCTTGATCTGCAGGAGCAATGTTTTGATTTCATGTACAACCAGGTTTAGTTCCTTCACCTAAAACCTTCCCTCACAGCCTGCTCTGAAGAATCAGAGCTGTCACCAAAGTCTACCAAAGCTTTACAACTTCCAGGGTTCCCCTAGGTGCCTTCCACCCAAGTTTTGGCAGTGCAATTTGTGGCTCTGATTGATAGAAGATGAGCAGAAGTAGAATAGGACCGGATCAGAGCATTTGCTTCATGCTAATCCAATGTGAAACCTAGTGTCCAAATCATTCATTGCTCCAGGAGGCAATAATACATAAGGCCTCCTAATTAATTTCAGCTACTGTATCTAGGAATCAAAATTAAATAATAGCTACAGTGGTAGCAGCTTCTTGGTTGTAAGAGGGCATTTAAGTCCTCCTAACCTGTTCCAAAAAAGAGTAAAATAGGAAGAGTGTGAAGTTTGTTTCTTGAGTTCTTAACTCAGACACAAATATTACAACTGGTTTCCAAAATCTAACCAAAATGCTCAGATGGAATTCATCAGAGCCTCTCTAGTCAAAAATCACAAAACCTGAAGATTAGATGTATCAAGAGAGTGTGCTGGCATTGGAAGACATTACATTTTAACAGCATATTTTAATCTCCCTTCTCATGTGATTAAATGGTGACTGACTTATTCAGGTCATACAAAATAAGAGCCAATGAAGTGGCTACCTCATATTTTTATAACTAAACTTAATCAGGTGTCATGTAGAGAATTTTAAACTGTTTTACTGGGACCCTGAAATCTATTCACTGTTGAAACATGGTTTCTTAATAAAACTACTCAGTCATTGGAGAGAAGGAATAATCATAACCAATAGATTTTAGAAAAATCTTCAAAATAAAGGTATCTTAAATTGAAATAATACATTACTCTGGAGCTAAGATTGAAGTGGCTTTGCCCAAATTTCATAAAAAATCGAATCTGATATCCTCAGAAAATAAACCTTGAAGAGCAAATAAAACATTTGGAAGCCTTTACTTGTGAACTAAAAAAACAAAAATAAATGAAATTCTAGGAAAGATTTTTTTCCAAGAAATAGGAACTCAGAAAGTGTGAATATCCTGTTTGGCTCAAATTATGTTTTCAACTGTTTTTAGCATTTCCATCACTATAATAAACTCAGTAAATTACTTTATCTTCCAGGAGTACTAAATTTGTTGTTTCCTCCTACTGGAGTTATATTTCATTTCTTTATGAGCTTCTGTCTCTCATTAGGAAAGAGCCTTTCACACATAAACTGGTCTATTTTCCCCCTAAAACTTCTTTAGATCTCCTCCTTTGCACCTAGAACTAGAGTTCTCTAATCTCAGTTGCTCTGTAATCTGACTTTTTATTGTTTCTATCATGGAAAAGTTAATTTACCTCAAAAGATAGTTTAATCACTTAATGCTTCAATCATTATTATTCATATATCTACAATGCTTTGTTCTTATAATTTGTATTTACATATTTTTATTAACACAGGTTTTAATTTATTTGTAACAATGTTTCTCCTTGTGATAAATATTTCTGGATTGATTTCCTAATATGTAGTAATGATGGTTCACTGCAATTTGATATAATAAAATATTTATTTGGTATCAGATCTGAAGTAATATTTTTGGAGAAAGAAGATGAAAGGCTAATTTGGTCATTTTAACAGGATCAGATACTTAAAATATTTACTTAAGGTATATTTCGGTCTCTATTATGATAACATGTAACTCTGTAAATTCCTATATTTTAATAGCTAATGTTTTATGCATAAATGACACACATTTGTGTTTACAAAAGGCAGTTTTCACAGGCATTTTATATTAAAGCACCCAGATAAATAAAAATAATTTTTCACACTAGCAAAAGAGGCAAGGAAGAAATATTGAATTTTCATGTTTATAACAGATGAATAAGTGACAACTAATGTTTCATTCAGTAGACTGAATTGCCATTGTAAACATAGTTATTTGTCTTTGAAATATTTATTTATTCATGGAAGATGCAGTATTAAAAGGATAACTATTTATGAGTTTGGACCGATTTTAGTAAATAATTTCAAATTAGATAAAATTAAAAAAAGGAAATGGTATTTTTGTTTTTGTATAGACTAGTAAGCAGCTGTTCAACTGATTAGCGGTGTGGTTTTGGAGTGTAGTTTATTCTCCATTGCTTGCAGTGAAGCTAGAAGAACTATTGTGTGATTTTATTCTGCATTCTAGCCTGTCTATGATTACAATTTAATGTATTTATTTTTAATCTGAATATTTATGTTTTCATAATGTCAAGACAGGACAAGATGTAAACCCATCAGAGGACAGAATTCAAAATGAAAATCTTCCAGGCAAATGGAAAGTAATTCTGTGGAAAAAATGGGATGTAAAGCATATTTATATTTCCTCATTTGGGTAGAAATAATAAATGATGGGAATGACAGATTAATAGTTAATAAAAATAAGGACGTTACAGTAGACTCACATCAGTTATCCCATGCTCCCCCCAGATAGGCTAAATTCTATCTGGGACATATGAAAAAGTTTGTCATACAGAAAAAAGAAACAACAACAACAAAAAAAGAAACAAAAAAAAGAAACAAACAAACAAAAACCCCAAACTGAAAAAACACTCTAATAGCACTCCTTCTGGACTGAGACATCCATAAAGTTTCTGAAAAATGGTGTAATTTATTCTAAATATATGAAGACTTAGGGATCATTTATAACAGTATAATAGTTGCACAAGGTAACATAAATAAGAATCTCTAAAGTAAAAATAAAAAATATTTTAAGTCTAGGAAAAAAAAATCATTTTAACCTAAATGAAAGAGTCTTTTATAGGATGAAAAAGAGCAGCTTTTTCTTTATTAAGCCAGAAGTATTTTGTATAAAAAAACTAGCTAAAATATATGTTCCTATACCACATATGTTTAGGTTTGAAAGTGTTAGATTAACTACTGGAACTTCTATTGGTATTTGAGGAACCATTATGACTCTTTGGTGACCTTTGGTTTTGGTTTTTGGCAACTCAAGAAAATAAATGCTTGTATATTTCTACATGTCTTTTGTTTGAATAGTTGTCTTTCTCTAATAAAAGATAAATTTGCAAAATCACTTTATACTGTGTATATGTTCCTACTATTTATATAAGATTTCATATTAGTGACAGGTGGCTTGAATAAATTTACCATTTTATGATTTTATGTCATTTTCTGTCATTCATCCCTATCTGCTGCTCTTCTTGAAGGCTTATTAATTTATTGATTTACTCTTTGATGATAGTAGTATTTTGGTGCTCTAATCATTAACTTTTGTATCAGGTGTAGTATAAAACCAGAGCAAAAAAATATCTCCTGTCCCAAGGACTCACAGTCTATATAGAATTGTATGACTTTCACACATTATCCACTCAGGTTTTTTATTTTTTTTCACAGAATCACCAAATCAAAGAATCATCTAGGTTGGAAAAGACCTTGAAGATCACCTATTGCAACCATTAACCTAACACTGACCGTTCTCAACCACACCATATCCCTAAGCTCTATGTCAACCCAACTCTTAAACACCTCCAGGGATGGGGACTCCACCGCTTCCCTGAGCAGCCCATTCCAACACCTAACAACCTGTTCTGTAAAGAAATACTTCCTAATACTTCCTAGTATCCTTCTCTCTCTCCTTTTTCACTTGTTTCCAAATACTGAATGTATTCTTGGGGGGTGGGGTAAGAGTGGGGAAGATTATTGGGGGCGGGGGGGGAGATGTTATTCAGTTTGCACATAAAGTTTTTCTCTTGTCTGATTTATAGACAGGGAATAAAACACATGAATACTATGACAACAGAACTTGACAGTGTTTAAACACTAGCAGTAAGAGCCAAACAGAAGAGCTTTATTATATCAGAAACTAAATTTATAGGAAAACTAAGGAAAACCTCAGTACACTAGCTAAGCAGTTTTGACTTCTGGGGCAGTAAAGGTTTGGGTTTTCAAACCTGACTTATGCAAGATGTGGTTTTTATGATCTAATAGCTGTATTACCACCCACTGGGACTACTATAACAAGATCACATGCAATTTGGCAAATTCCTCAAATGTCAGGGAACTCATTACAGCTTGACAACACTCAATTTCTTGTGAAATGTTTTCATTGAATGTGTTTTTCTCTGGAAGAAACAGAAGTTGATCACCATCAGGCATCTAGTTGCTATTAGTATCTGCACAAGTGGTTTCACCAGACAGGGTACGTGCTTCCAAGCTCTGTCGCTGTCAGAGCAAAAACTACTGAGATGCTCTGGAAAGGTGTGTTTCTTCCTTTTTTCTTAATCAAATCTCATCAGATTTCCTGTATTTCTTATGGCAAGTTAGTAAAAGATAATTCAGTCTGTTTTGGTAAAGTGCTAACATTTGAAGTCTGGAGAGAGGTTGTAGTACCAACATCTATTTAAACAATGACTGTGTATGATGTCAAATATGGAAGTAGATAAACAAACCATTTATCATGATATAAGGTTTCTAGCACAAAATCTACAAAATCTACAGCATCCTCAAGAAATATAGCTAAGCTTTTCCATCAGATTTGAAAAAAACACGTACCTCACTATTTTAGCAGAAAGTAAATAAAATGCTCCCCTAAAATAGTTATAATTCTATCTCAATGCAATCATTTATTCATATTTATTTTCCTCAGGCTTAAGAATTAATTTTTTTAAAATTCACTATAGAATAATCAATGTCTAAAATTAACTTCAATTATCTGCCAGTATTTTGAATTTTTTCTGTGATGATCTTAGAAGTACTGTTGTGGTAATACATTTTCAGTCTCTTAATAATGAATTATACTTCCAATGACACAAAAATCAGAATTTTCTAATTTTTCAGAATTGCCCACTCCACATTTCTTGTTATTTGTACCAAAGTGAGATGTAATCAAAAAAATGACATAGAAGATAGATAACAACATAACATGATGTAATGTTCATTTGCCCTAGACTTCAGGAACATTTTTAAAATCTCATAACCATGAAAAAGAGTTTTGGAAGTCTATAAAATAAAAATAAACATTGGTAAAACCAATGGATTGATCTGAATTCACTTTGAATAAGAGGCTAACAGAAAAACACAGGAGGTTTTTAAATTGAAATGCAATGAAAACAAAATGAGAGGATGAAATTCCCCATGCTATTCTGTTTGTAAAGTCCAGAAGCAAAGGAAAGACATAGTTCATTCACAGTAATATAAACCTAAAAAAACCCCACGAACAACCAAGTTTTCCAACCTACTGAAAGCATAAGATAACCTTGGAAATAACAATATATTAAAATATAGTAGGGTTTTCTTCATAACTAATGCTTAGAGATCACAGCAGAAAACAGCCTCCATACAAAACTTGCCTCAGGAAAAAAGTCTTTCTTTAATCTGTTCTAGTTTTCAGCTATATATTCTGTGTCAATGTTATTATTCAACTTTAAAGTCAAATTTTTAAACAGCTTCCTGCAAAATAGGAATTATCACTCTCTGAATGAATCTCAGTAATTACTATTTATATACTAATTTAATTCCAACTCCTTGAAACTAGCTCTTTAACATATTTTAAAGTAGTTTTCTGGTGAGAAGTTTTAGGAAGATTAAGATACCAGTCCAGACTAAATCATGACATATACCACAAAATCCCCCTAGGTATGCTATTTGATGGGCTTTCAATACTACCTTTCTTAACAAGAATAAGATCCTGTATGATAACACTGGTGACTGAAAAGAACACAGAACCCATTCTGATTGTAAAGACTTTCCTGAGGGGAGCTTTAAAGGAATGAAATGAGCCTTTGAAAACTAAGTGGATGAATCTTTGATGCTTGCCTACAGGGTTCTTGCTAATTTCTGAGACAAATGAGCATCCATTTCTGAAGTCAGCCCTGACTGAAGAGTATGGGCTACAAAGAACAAGTGGATCTTAGAAAAAAGTTCAGTACTACTGAGGGGTGCTTGAGGAGGCTGGATCAAGAGGAAAAATAACAGGATGATCATCAGAAAGATAGGACATAGATAGCACATAAATATTGGCTGAATTGTCAGTTCTGTGGCAATTCATTTCAACACTTGGTAAAACTACCTTCCTAGGCTCACCATACCATTTCTCCATTTCAGAACAAGGTCAGTAAAGACTTTGTTTCTTTCTCATTGTCCTCATCTTCTGACCTGTGGGCATGATACAGCATGTGGAGAAGATCTCCAGGAAAAAAATTAGAGTTTTTAGTTTCTCTTTCATCTGCTATTAGCTTTGCAAATTTACTTCAATTCAATGCCTAGATCTCACGCTGTCATTAATTCCTTTCACTTTACATACATGCTTGTCTTCATTATAAAAGCTGAACAGAATGAGAAACTTAAGTATAAAAATTAAATAATTGTAATAATGCCTATTTGATCTTGAATATTCTAGTATATATTTTTTCCCTTTTTCCCTTATAAAATATGTCTCTTACTTCTTATGGCCTTACATTAGTCATTAATGATGATGTAAAAATTCATTTTCGTCCTCCTCTTCTGGAGTTTTTTCCTGTTCTTAATACTTCAACCGTAACATGGTAGTGTTGTATTAATATATACCATATATAATCTAAACTTTTTAGTCTAGCTCATTGATAACATAAGTAGACCCTCTTTGAAGTATACCTATATTCCCTCTGGAGTGAAATCACATTTTAAATTAAAAGCTTTCAACATTAATTTTCTAATAATAAATCTCACACCAGGTGTTTAATATTTTTTAAAGATGATAGCTCAGATTATTTAAAAAATCAGCATCTACTGCTTCCTTACAAAATCAAGTTATTTTCCCACAAAGGGTAACAGATGCAAAATAAAAACTTTAATTCACCTGACAGTAATATGTATCTATATAGAGATGCAGACTTTTAGGTAGAAAGTTTTGTTTTTCTCAAAAATGGAGTAACTGTAAGTGAATGGATGATTTCAAATATGTCAGCAATTTCCTCAATTATATCTACAATTTCAGCCTGCCAGACCCTTTCCCTTTTCTCACTCTACTTTCCATGTTCCCCATTAACTTGTTGGATTAATTTGCTTAGATATATCGTAAAATATGTCTACATTAAAGAATTGCATGGAAGGATTAATTCAGTTTATATTCAAAACTTTTTAATTATTCCAAGTTCAAGATCTTGAAAACTATCTCTTTCCCAGATCTGTCTCCTTTTTAATTGCAGAAAGAACCTAGCTGGTTAGCTTAGGCTATGTAGTGAAAAATCAAGTGAGAAGCAGACGTGCATTTATACATGCATTACCAACAGTGTATTGAAGAGGTCTTCAAGAGATTTTGAATCAGGGTCTGGCATAAATTGACAGACAGGATGATATTCTGGCTGTTCTGTAAAGTCCTTCTTTCCTTCTAATCTCTAGAGCCACTAGGATATCCTGTTCATATTAATTAAAACTGATGGTTGAGAATGTAGAGGAAGATCAAGGGATATTTGCTATTTGTCTAGGAGGAATGCAAGCTACGAACTGGTGCATACCACAAAATGGTCTCCAAGCCTGCTTGTTTTGCAGCATCACTGGCATGAGAACCTCTCCAGATCTGACAGAAACATGGAGTTCTGCTGTTCCTAAAAGGGGGACTCTGTCTTAAGAGGTAGTTAGCATGTCAGCAAAGATGACATCAAGGCCCTAGTTACCCTTCTGCTTCCTCAGTAGATGTCAATAATCTTGAAGGACTGAAATACCCTCCTTTAAATCTGAGCACCAAATTCTGCTGGTATAATCAAATATCTAGAATTACCTTTTGGCAAATTGTTCTTACCCTTAATCCAAACCTAGCTGCCATTCAATTATGTTTAGCTTGTCAACAGGGGGTGCAATGTTCACTGACATGTTCTGCTGCCCCCCTAATTGCTGCATCCCTCCCCTGTGCTTCTGCTTCACCTTTTTCACAGCCTTAAAAGAAACAGAAGTTGCTGGGCAGAAGGGATCAGGCAGAAAGGTGAAAGTTTCCGAGCTGAGCTTTGAGGGTGAGTTAGAATTTTGTGTGTGTGTGCAAAAAGTGAAGATTTATGACCAATTCACACTGATAGAAATTTTATTTGCAGTTTGAAATTATTTAGTTGGCAAATAACATTTTTAAAGTTTTCTTATACAAGGAGAGGCTAGAAAGGGAAGGAAACCCTTCTATACTGTCCTGTACTGTGCTGTGCTATGTTACACTACACTATACTACTGTGACCTTAATATACTAGTAACAAAATAGTACAGGGTTTGCTTTCAGTCCCAAAACTCACTGCTATTACATGGCCTCTATTTACAAGGGTAAATTCTGTCACTCTGCAAAACAGGTTTGTGACATATGAACTGTCCATCAGGAACGAGCCTGGCCAATGCTGTCTCCCACACCTGCCTTGGCATGGTTCATGAGACTAGCGGTCTCTGACCCAGGGCCATGCTATCAGTCTAACAGTAGTCATGAAACTGTGCTGAAGTGTATTTCCCCCTCCTGTTAGCAATTTTTCTACTTCCCTATCATTTTTTTCCAGTTGTTCACTGTGCTAGCAGACACCTGTAGACAATTTTTCAGTGGCTTCAGCCCTGTTTCAGTGACACACTGCATTTCAGCTGTTAAAACTTTAGTCTGATGCCACAGCTAAGACTTCTAAAACTGTTCAGATTATAGCACATGGAAGTGAGAGTGGGATAAATGTGAGGAATTGTGATCAATGCATATGCATATATCAATTGACAATGATAAATGCATATCTTTGCTAGTGTGCTCTGTTTTGAAGAGTTCCATGAAATGTTACAGAGTAGTTTTTTTCTTGATTTCTTTCTTTTTATTTGAAAAAAAGAAAAAAGTACACCAAGAGTCTGGATGCTGAAAGTACATCAGCAGTTATAATACATTACAATTAAAATTTAATACTGGAATATTTATTTAACTGCCAAAATAACTAAAGAAAAGCAAAATGTTCAGTATGAGGAATTTCCTTTTTTTATTATTTTGCCAAGAAATATAGTTGAAAATATAGTTCTCCAATTTATTTGCACCTTTCCATTTCACTAAGTCATTGTAGCAAGTCTGTTGTAAATATATATCAATGACATTCTTTAAACTGCACATCAAGATTTGGCTCAAGCACATAAAAAAAGGAATGAACACTTCAAATTCTAAATTTTGTGGGTTTCAGTTAAATTGAATTCTTACAGATTTGGGTGAGAATATTCTTAATTACAGTCTGTAAAATTTGGGTTGTGAAGAGGGAGAAAGGGATGTTCCATGAGTGTTAATACTGAGCAAGGGTTATGAACACTCAGTCTCTCTTCATACCCTTTCTATTAAACTATGAGAGAGATCATTTTAAGAGGGTGAAGAGTTCAGATCTTGCCCACTAAACATTAAGAGTTTAAGCCACTGTGATTAGAGTTCTGTACTTCTGCTAGCGATGAAAATGCACCTTCATATCAATATTATTTTAAAATATTTATGCTGAAGCCCATGAAAGAGGGAGTGCTGTATCATTAACATAAAAAATTGTACTATAGGATCAGACTTACTCATGGTAAAACCCAGAGAACAGGTTCTGGGGAAAGAACGCTCCAGAAGGGTCTCTCGCAATTCCTCCCTAACCTCCTGGTGGAAATGAGATGTAGTCAAAAAGAAGACAAGTCTGAATGCAGTAACAAGCTGGTGTGCATTTTATTTTGAAATACTTCTTAAAGAACCTTCTCTTGATATTTTTTGGTTTGCAATAGATATACATTCTCAACAGGGAGAAGCCACACTACTTGTGACCCATTCAGGTATGAAAGAAGCATTGGTCTGTGACTTCTCTTATCAACCCCAGTGTAGTTTATAGAAGACAGATATTGTAAGTCAGGTGATCTTCGTGGGACAAGAAGACAAATGCTGTTGCCATGGACACTTACGTATAAAATATGTATAAGTAAAATATGGTTATTTAATTACCAAAAAAAACCCAGTATCCTTCAAATAAGGAAACTTAAAATACTCTTATTTGGTTTCTCAATACACTTCAGCCATTTTGTGCTTCTTTTCATAAAAAGTCAACTGTTTTTACACTGTGTTTTTTAATTTTCTAGAGAATGAAAATCTGTTTAACATTCCCTCGAGGTAGTTTCCAAACAAAACACAATAGAAGCACAAGTGTTGCCCTCATAAAACGACTTGAAAAATTAAACTGAATTAAGTTGAAAGATCCCACTTATAAAAGTCAGGACTTTGTCATCTTACGGCCTTTCATGCTTTTCTTCTGAAATGGTGACAAATGTTGTGTGATGTTTACTTATCATTTATTTTAAAGGCCCTTCAGTATTTTCTCATGTGAAAACAGAAAATAGAATACAACATCAATAAAACATAAAGCATCAATTGCTGAATCAAGACAGGTAATAAAAAATCTCAACAGTATGGTATTTCTTTAGAGTGACATATTTAGCTCTTTTTAATGTCTTTAACAGTTAAATTAAATTCAGTCACAGTTTTGAAACTTAAGATTCTTATCCAGGATGTTTGTGATCTGATGTCTTGTTATTTAGTTCTTCATTTTTCCTCTTTGCAGGTTCTGATGCTTTTCCTTTATGTTGTCCTTTTGTCTCATGAACCTGGATCTGCTCTTCCTCATTCCCAATGGCCTGCTCTCACCAATGATATATTAGCAGTGTCTCTTGCAAGTTGTTCTATTAACTTCTTCCTTGCTCTGGCACTTCCCCAGTTCAGAGGTGCCCCAGCATGCACTGCCCTCAAGGCATTATAAAATATGGATTAGAAAAAAAGCAGGCCCATTCTCTCTTCTCATTTGCTTTTTTTATTTTAATATGGCAGATACACTTTTTTAAAAAAAGAGGTTTATTTATCATATACTAAAATGTCTTAAAGATAGTTGAACTAAGAATCCATTAAATACAGATTCTAAAAAAAAATCAGCTGTCACATAGTGTTTCTGTTTATAAAATCTTTGAACAGTCATTAAATAAATCAAGATTCAAAACTAGGCAGTAGGTTTTGAAAAATACTAATTGAGCTAGAACAGGCCCAGATAAAGAGAATTCATTTAAATTACACTCAGTACACACTGTATGATCAAAAACATAATTCAAAAGAGAAGTTAAAATATGACATGACTTAGAGAGAATGTTATGGAAATATGTAAACTTGAAAATCTTTACCCCCATGTAATAAAAAAATAGACTGTACAGATAAAATAACCTTATCTGCCATGAAATAAATAAGAAAAAGTTTATCTTTGACTGCTTTTATAATATTCTGATTAATGTACACTTATGATACAATAATCTGAAAAATCTTTGCAATAGTTATCTGAATCCTATCTTCTGGTTTTCAAGACCACTGAGCAAGGATTCATCTTTCTCATTTTCATCTAACTTCACCATCTCTTTTATTTCTTTTTCTAGAGAGGACTCCACAGACTTTAACAGAGGCCTAAAAGAAAATAGAATAATTTATGTCAGTCTATGGACTAAACCCAAGTTATACATAAGAAGATGCAGCTATGCTGATTCATTTAATCTGCCAGTTCCATAAAGAAAATGAGTGATGACAGCTTAGTTTAATAGTCCCTTTGATTTCTAGATGGGTAATTTTTCCAACTAAATACACCCTGCTGCACTACTTACTTTTTACAGAATTTTAGGTTTCAGATACAATATAAAGCTAATTTCTTTATATAAATAAAAAAAAAAAAAATCTTGGATATGCTGTACTTCCATCAAATTCAGAAAAGACCAAAACAAAACAAAATGAAACAGACCTAGTAAAGTAAGTTAGTTATTTATAAGGTGTGTGATCTTAGAACTGCAGTATAATAAGGCCTTGTTAGTACATCAGGGTAATATTTGTGTTATATTGATGCTTTATCACATTCCATAATCTTCTACCCACAAATAAATGCAGCTATGTTTTGTCCCCCTTACAGCATTGTGTATATTATAGTAACACCAAAAAACAGCTACAGAAGAACATTAGTTTTCTGTCATGGAGTTGTCTGGGAAATAAAGCTGGGATTCAAATTTTGCCTTAATAATTCTGTGGATAGAGTATGGATTAGTGTATCCAAAATGGTCTTATCATGCAGAGACAGAAACTAGAGTGTTGTATCCTATCTATTAAATAGTTGACCAGAATATCTGTTGCTCTAAATTTTATACTTTCTACATTAAAAGAAAGAAAAAAATAATTGATTTGTCTTCTGTCAGAGGATTCCCAGGGAGATTGATTATACGATTGTATAAAGCACTCCAAATGTATGCTTTAGTCTTCTGTTTGTGTATGGATTTGGGTATATATAAAGCTTGTATCCTTTTTGCTCTGTGTGTATATATATATATGCACACATATATGCATACATAAATATATATCTTAATATCTTTAGCAGTATTTTCATTATTTCATGTTCATGTCTGAAGAAATTGAAAGGTTTCCTTAATTCCTTGTCACCACATCCAGAAGTGCAAGGGTCTTTTTAGGCCACAAGTAAAATTTAGGCAAGACATGATAAGAATGATATTCAAATTATTCTTTTGTTTTATCTTCTGTCTCAAATAATACCTGCTAATCTAAATATAACGTAAGAATTGTTTTATATTTATGGAAGCATTCCCTAGCTTCTCCCAAAGCATTGACTTTAAAACAATCTCTGTGTTTGTAAAGTGCTCAGTGCTCTACACCATACAATGGAAAATGTGATCTTGACAAAAGCAGTCAAAATCAATGGCACAAATCAGATACAAGCTGCACTAAATGCACTATAGACCTCTATAAAGAGGCATATACTTTTATTCTTTCTCTTTTTAATTTAATGGATAGGTCACTCTATATTTGATAAGTTTTCTACGAGATTTTTATATAGAGTGCAGTCAAGTATATAAATTTATTTTGCATAGGACATCAAATACAATTGGGGTTTCACAGTTCAAAGTAAGTCAGTATGACAGAAGTAGGTAGGTTCAGGAAGGTGAGTAGAAGCCTTACGTAGTAGACTTTCTCATGGGACATTGAGCAAAATTATCAGAACCAGATGATCCAGCAAGGATTTTTAAAAATAACTTTGAGAAATGAAGGTGTGAAGATGAAACATATAATACCTTTGGGGGTTTGTATGTGGTTTGTACATATGAATGTTATGTTTCTAAAATTAAATAAATATCCATTTTAAAGTTGAGGGTCTGTTACTGTAAATAAAATATCCCAAAACTCTGAGACTATCTCTTGTATAATACCCAAAACAAAATAAGTGGTTCAGGACTCCCCAGATAAGAAGTGTTTGTCTAGTTTTTGGTAGCTGGTCCTTGACCAATATATTCACCTTTGATATTTTTTAAATTATTATTGTTTATAGTTGTTTCTAATGAAAATACTGTGATTTTGATTTCTTAGGTAGGAGGAATATCGCATGTTTTCAACAGCACATGCTTTTCCTTAAAAAGTTTAGCTGGAATGCATTGATTAACTTACAAAAGTGTCAAATACAAGCAATTTTTCACAGTGAGTTTACACCAAAACAGAACCTACACTTATCCCATCCTTTTTTTTCATTACAAGTACAGTAATAACCTGATTGCTTTGGAGTATTGTACTTTCTTCAAAAGTCTTCTTACTGTTATTTGTGTACTATGTCATATGAAACCTTAAACCAATAACCATAATATTTCGGCCTAACCTATCCAGATCCTTTTAGACGAAGTCAATGCTGCCAAGCAAATGAACCCCAGTGCTCACAGTAGGTGTAGCCCCTGGTTGTTCCAGACCAGGGGATACATTTTTGAGCACAGCACAGCTCTCTGCCTACCTACATAGATGAAAATGACAAAACAAGGGTATGCACATGTGATGGAGAACTACACAGCAGACCACAGATTATACCTGTTTTACAGTGTAAAAAGTGTAATGCTCTCATCACTTTGTTTCTCAGTGCTCATCACTAATTACACATACAATAGAATAAAAGTCTGTTTCTCATTACAAAATTTCAAACCCAATCCAAACTATACTTTTTCAACAAATGGTTTGAATATTTCTTCGCTACTACCTCATTTTTATTCAGGTCTTATTTTCTCATTTCCAGCAGTATCCCAAACCAGAACTGACAAGCGAATATAGGAAAAGTTTTGTATTGTCACATCATATTTGATCAGAAGGAAGACATGACACATATAGTATGTTCTCATTCCATTCAAACAGCTGCCGATTCTGTGTGTGGCAAAGTCTGGCTTTTTACAAAACCTGCAGAAACAGATAGAAACAGGCCTGAAAATCTCACCTAATTACAAAGAGCAATTCCTCTGTGAAGAGGGTAGTTATGAATGGACAAGTAGACAAATAGCTTGTAAAAGGGGATAAAATTTGCTAAGAGTTCTTAAAAATTGGGCTGTGCTCTTTATCACTTAAGGGCATGTCAACTTTCTCACTTAAGGGCACTTAATTTTCTCTTTAAGCATAACTTTTTCTTTGGGTACCTTCCATTCTCCAAAATGATAACAATCATATTTGTATGTATCTGGGGAGGCATACTATAAATATCAACTATTTAATGAAGCCAATGTCCTTCCAGCTAACAAAGTACATGTGAAAGGGTTGAAATAGACCTTTTACATAATATTTATTTGTTTGTTTTAAAAAGTCCTTATGATCTATTTTTTCTCTTTCTGCTGTTACCCATCTTATTGAACCTAGCCTTACTGTTCTTCAGAAGTTTTATTTTATTATGTTCAATACTATACAATGACCTGGAATGTAATCCCCATATTCATATGACATTTTAACTAATTGTCAAGGTTTAACCCCAGCTGGAAACTAAGCACCACCCAGCCACTTGCTCACTCACCTCAGGTTGGATGGGGAGAGAATCAGAAGGGTGATAGCAAGAAAACTCATGGGTTGAGATAAAGACAGTTTAATAGGTAAAGCAAAAGCTGCGCATGCAAGCAAAGCAAAACAAGAAATTAATTCGTCCCTTCCCACCGGCGGGCAGGTGTTTCAGCCATCTCCAGGAAAGCAGGGCTCCATCACTTGTAACCTGGGAAGACAAATGCTATCACTCCAAATGTCCCCCCTTCCTTCTTCTTCCCTCAGATTCATATGCTGAGCATGACGCCGTATGTTATGGGATATCCCTTTGGTCAATTGGGATCAGCTGTCCTGGCCGTATCTCCTCCAAATTTTTTGTGCACCCCCAGCCTCCTCACTGGTGGGGTGGGGTGATAAGTAGAAAAGGTCTTGACTCTGTGTAAGCACTGCTCAGCAATAACGAAAACATCTCTACATTCTCAACACTGTTTTCAGCACAAATCCAAAATATAGCCCCATAGTAGCTACTATAAAGAAAATTAACTCTATCCCAGACAAAACCAGCACACTAATAAACCTGATTTTTGAAGAGCTCTTCGAACTTCAAACTTGTGTTAATGCTGAAGGGACTATATCTTAAATGATTTCTATAGTGAAGACTGATAATGAATGTTCAGAAGTTTAACTGAATAGCTTATTGTTCTTATCAGAAAAAATAACCCAGTTTTTTAGATGAGATAAATGAGTGTAGTTCTACCAAAGTCAGTTAAAGTACATGAGTTCATAGTAACTGTGACTAGGGTCAGCCTGTCCAGAGACAGGCTGGAGCGATGGGCTAAGGCCAACTGTAGGAGTTTCAATAAGGCCAAATGCCAGGTGCTGCACTTCGGCCACAACAACCCCCAGCAGCGCTACAGGCTTGGGGAGGAGTGCCTGGAGAGCTGCCAGTCAGAGAGGGACCTGGGGGTGTTGATTGGCAGCTGGCTGAACATGAGCCAGCAATGTGCCCAGGTGGCCAAGAAGGTCAGTGGCATGCTGGCTTGTATCGAAATAGCGTGGCCAGCAGGGACAGGTAGAGTCCCCATCCCTGGAGGTGTTTAAGAGTAGGATCGACATAACGCTGAGGGATATGGTGTAGTTGGGAACTGTCAATGTTAGGTCAATGGTTGGACTGGATGATCTTCAAGGTCTTTTCCAACCTAGATGATTCTGTGTTTCTGGGATAAGGGTAAGACTCAAGGCATCAGAATATGAAACAAAACACTGGAGTCACACAAGAGGGTGGTTGAAGGATAAATCTACTGTGAAGTACAACCAAACATTAACACTATCAGACCTCACTTGCCCCCCCCTTCTTATTGTTATACTTCATGTGAAAAGAGAAACAAATATTTTATTCCTGCAGCCTTTATCAAAGATGTGGATCTCATGGATTAAAAAAAAAAAAAAAAAAAAAAAAGTGTTAAAAATTAAATTGTTCCTAGCAGGGAGACACATTCTTTTGCATGTGTTGCATCTGAATGTACATATACATATATATCAGGGAATTTGAAAATGCTGTGATTGGAATGTTTTGAAGACCACCAAAACTGGAAAATTTTAAACTGTAAAACTTCATTAAATTCATTTGTTAACAGCACTTTTCTTGCTAGTTGTCAATTCTTCATGTTATTAGTCATCACCAAGATCTATACAAAATTGTTTGCCTTTAACACATCTTAAATTCGCTGTGAGGACACACCACCATGATTCCATACGGTTAGCACTGATGGCTGGAGTCCTTGGTGGTTCTTAGTTGACAAGGCTGAGTTTTTTGGGCTCAAGAGCTCCTCAGTGAACCTGGTGGGTTTTTTCTCTCTGATTTTCCTTGCTGATATCTGATTTTTTTATACTATCAAAAGAGGGGATGTCATCTGCTCCCCTCATTGTCCATCTATTCTTTTATGTTGCCAGTCATCCTTTACTTTCATTAGCATGGCCTTGCCTATTTACAGTCCCTTGTGCTTGTGTTCTTCTTTATCTTGCAACTTCCAGTTACTTGGATACCTCATACGTGTCACTACACCCATTTTTCTTTGCCCCTTTGGTGGTCATGCTTCTCACATGCTTATGTAACACATACTCATAAACATTGCCATGCTATATTTGGCTATGCCATCACAGTGGTACAAAATACATATATACTGTGATTTGTTATATTTCCTCAGTACATTTATATTTGGTTTCAAAGCAAACTTTCCTGATGAGTATATTTTTAATTTATAGGTGTCAAAGGCCTCTTTTTTGGATACATATATGCTGTAAAGAGGTACACTACATTTAAACACCATACTGAAGAATCCTTTTTGATGCTTTTAGACTTATTTGAAATGACTTTCTGTAATTTTGTCCAATAATTACAGTAACATAAACGAGGTAAACATTGTAGAAATGTGTTTCACTATTTCTCCCTCTTGCTCTCACTAATAAAAAATTTCAAATGCTTGTACATGCTGATGAACCCCCAGTTTCAGAATTCAGACCACATCCAGTTATAAGGTGCTTTATATTCAGCCAGTGCCATTAAAGAAGTGTATTTTAAATCAGTCGTATCTTATCAAGGCAATTTATATTGCCCTCCTACAAGTGTAGAAATGATTTACAGTAAGTGTCTTTACCTCATAAAATAGCTAAATGAGTTTTCTGCTTCAAAAGTGCTTAAATCATGCTACTTTCTCCATTTATGAAACAATTTATGTTTTCAGACACACAAGCATAATGGCATCAAAATCTGTTAATTGTGGTATCTCTTTTTACATGCTCTTTATTTATATCTCTGCTTGGTTTAATCTTTTTTATTGTTTTTCAAAACTCCTTTTCATGTTATAGTTGCATTTATTGTAGGGAGTCTTATCTACATCACCATTATTGTTAATTACTTGTGAATTGCATGATTTGCTATGCCTTTTAAGAGCTTCCTTTCTAATGACTGACCTTTCAGGCAGAAACATTAGTGCAAATTGTAGCATATCTTTAACTGGTGCTTGTAACAGCAGCTTTAACCTGTTACTTTTAAAAATAGGTGGCTTTATACTTCTTTTCTTGAGTGGTAATTAGATTATTGTAGCATTGGTGGGATACAGCCAGGGACACAATCTTCTTGTTTGTTCTTCTGCAAATATTAATTAAATACAATCTCTACCCAAGAATGCAGACAAGGATGGAAGAAATAAAGTCGATTTCTTTTCCTCCTTCATTCTGAAGATGGAAAACTAGAGCAGAAACCTACCAAGTGACTTCCCCAAGGTCATGTATTAAGGGTGTGACAGTATTGGCTCTCCTGAGTGCCACTTCACTGATTTATCTGGATCACCCTTTGGTTTTGAATGCCTTACCTGTAATATGTGACTTGTTGACTTTACCATGAAAAAACTTGTGGCCTCATCAAATGCATGAAACGTGTTGTGTGACTCTAGAATAAGACTTTAAAGCAGAGTGCTGTCTAACTCTCTTGTCCATTTCTTTGTATGCTGGTGCTCAGCATGCCTATGTAGAATCAAGCAGTCTTGTCAAATCAAATGTTTTAAGCCATATGTCTTAATCCATGTCACCTATCGAACAATGTTTAGAAACATATTAACTAATAAGATTTTGCAAGTTTACTGTGTATATACATATATACTATATATGTGTAGGCAACACAAACAACTACATGAGCTCCATTATCTCAATGATAAGGAGGTTCATAAATTTTGTTGTAGCTTATAGAGTACAAGGTAAATTTTTCTATTTCTGAATAAAGTCATACTTGTCAGTGGTCTTTCATGATTTGTAAATGTATGATAAATATCACTACAACAATTTCAGTTACTCTCAGTGTTATTTTAAAAATTTCTATACCTTCCTTCACAGAGGAAAGGTTTATATATTTATTTAAAATCATCAACATGACTAAGAACAGATGTGTTTTTTGTGGATTTAAAATAATTTCTCAAATTGGTGGTGTTGGGGCAGAGCTAGTCATTTGTGAATTTTCATACTGGTTTTGGTCACACACTAAGGTAAAGGGGAAAAGGAGAAGGTACCACTTACTAACTCATAATGTATGATGCTGCATTTTAAGCAAGTGTAATTATGTCAGTACCTTTATATTAACACAGTAAATATAAGTTTGATAACAATCAGAAGAGAAAATTGACCAGCAATGGATGAAATCACCTCAACCAAGAACAGCTATGATACACAGCAGTCAATACTACCTGAGAAAGCAATTTAAAGAGTAGTTAAAAGCACATTTGTGTGCTGCACAGTCTAAAAAAGTAAACATTATTCACAGGTTACTAAGCTGCCTTTGTAACATTCACTTTAATAAGTGAATTCCAGCCTTATAGATACTATTTACCCTTTGAGACTGAAACAGGACAGATTCCGAACATATTTGCCAGAAGTGCAGGGGTTTGACAGGTTCAGGACACAGTCCTTCAAAACACTTGGGAGTTGTTCTAGAGAACTGGATACTAGACAAAACTTTGGTGGCATCAGTGAAGTGAGGCCAGCTTTTGTTCTATATTGCAAGTAAAAGAGGGAACTGTTGGCACACTGTGCCTAGTAAAAAGAGAGAGGATAATCTTCCATGGAAAGATCACTATTTTCCCTTGAATGCTAATTTACAACATGTACATTTACACATACCTGAAATAGTATGCCATTCTGTTTTGAGGACATCTGTTGTTTAGATAGTCCTAATCTAGGGAAAGACAGTAGCTTTTTACTGACTGATGTTACCAGTCAGTGGGTATGAAAAAACTTTAAGGATACAGTAGTAGATATTGAAATGTTATACACTTGCAAAAATATGTACAATAAGGCAGATCATCAGTGATTTTTAAAATATCTGGAGTCTTCTATCTATAAATGTTGACTGAAAATATATTGGGTAAACTTTGCAAATGTACATGTGTGAGCTAAGGCATTGCAGTTTGCAAGCATCCTGAACGTGTAATTCTCTGCTGGCTTTGTCACTTATTTCATACAAACCAGACGTGCCTGGGAGCTTTGACAAGTGATATTTTGTACCAGTCCCAATAAAGAAATGAACAAAAGGTCCATCATTCCAGGAGTCATACAAGGAGACTTCAGTTCCTGCTATTCCTTCCATTCAGGAAAAAACAATGAGGGTGGAAAATGTCATTAATTATATGTATATGTTTTTTGACCATCTGTATACACTGCTACCACAAGGTGGGTCAGCTCCTTGTTATACAGTAGGAGCACATATGTTTTCACTATGCCTGGTGGTCATATATACACATTTTAATGTCTGTATCTGCATCTACCACACATATGTTCTTCTTTCATTGTGTGATGAACGCACAACCAATTAAATATTTGGATACATATGTTTGTGCACATGCGTGAGTGTTCCTGTCCTGGGATCATATATGTGCTTTTTCCCATGTCATGGAAGACTGCACTTGCCCGCCTGGTTGTTTTAGACTTTATCAAGTTAAACAGGAGGCGCTTGTGGGGGGCTTTTCAGGTAAAGATTGGTCAAGTCAATCACCAGAAAAAATAATCTGACTTACTACTACTTCCCTAAAAATAACAATGTTTCTTATGAAGAGCACCAGGTAATGCAGCATAGACAGGATGGGTTGTACTGAAGATCACCTGCAGCCCACAGAGCAGAGCATAGTCACCTTATTGTTACAAAGAGATGATGTTTCAGGGGCTCAGGTGCAGTGGATCTCCCTTGTCATTACTCCTGACTTGTAGAACGAGCTCCAAGTTTGTAAGAGTACTGCAGAGGCATAAGACCCCTTTTAAGGGCTATTCATATCCAACACACTGGCAGATTTGTGTGTGGATATTTTCATGCCACTTCTTCCTAAGGAGTGTGAAATATACTTTTGAAAGCAACTTCACAGTAGATGGATACTAGAGGAATTCTACAAGAAGGTGTTAAAAAAGCACTTAATTTTGAAATTTCTGAATGTAAACAAGCATTCCTTCTTTCAGTCTCCCCAGTATGATACGTGTAGGTATGGGCATTGTTACAGTAGTGACACAGCTGGGGGTGGGGTGAGAAGAGGACAGGGGAAAGAGAGACCATAAGCACACTTAATAACTCAATTATTAATGAGTGCAATACACTGAAATCTTAGTATTGTCTCATCACCACGTTGTCACTGTAGATAACTTTTCAGGATGTGAATTACATTGACTCGTATGCCTGAAAGCAAGATTGGTACCTCACCCTTTGTATTTATGACAGATGTGAAATGGTTACGTTTTGAGAAACATCGTAGCTATACTTTTCAAAAAGATTTGATGATTTGTCAATATTGATTCAGGCTTCTCAGTGTCAGTGGAGTAAAAAATAATAAAGTTCTGTTGCTGCAGGGACATGAAGTAAAGATGTTTGATTGATTCTTCCATTATCCAATGACAGCTATTATGGAGCAGGGAATAAAAATGGCAATTATATTCTTGCTTTATAGAGGAAAAAGAAGGAAAAAGAAACTGTTCTAAGATTTACAGAGTTGACATATGAGAGCTGAAATATGCCAGACATAGGAACTGCAACGATTGGTCTCACAGCCCTGCTTCCAGAAGCACAGATATTTAGCCATAATATTTGTATTCAGCAATTAAAACTAATATGAAGTTGTGTTTAATTATATTGAACAAATAAGTGCATCCAAAACCAGTATGCACGTTAGAAAATGGTACAGTTTTATACCCATTAATGTACAAAGTAGATTTAAAGAGATTAAAAGACTGCAGAAATTTTTTAATGTTTCCTTTTTGCTTAGATTAGTCACAATAAAAAGTTTTCCAAACACTCAAACATAGTACAAGGCACTGCTTATTTTTGTGCTTGCAAATAATATTGCAGACAGTGTTACTTTTCTTCTATTTCCCAATACTATCCCTTATTCTCACACACTTATATTTCGGAGAGAGCGCATTTGTGCAAAACTTATTTTTCAACCTAGGAGAAAAAAATTGCTCTGGATTTTAAAAACTTTGATATTAATTATAATAAACATAAATTTCATTGCATCAGATTGCATTTTATTTTGAGGAAAAAAACCAGAAATTTGTGATGTTTGTGGCTTTAGACAAAAAAACCCACATTAATATATACATCTTTAATTTGCAACACACTCTCCCCTTCCAACTCTGCAATAAAAACAGTTAAACAATGGAGTATTTTTTCTTTTTTTTTTTTTAAAGACAGCCTCCAGATATGCAGTGGAAAATGGAAGTAAGAATATGTAAGATGTTTTTGTTTCTTGAGACAAAGCAAAATTATTTTGTCAAATTGTTCCTTTAATTCTATTCAAATATCACCTACAGCTGCAATTTTACAAAGAAGGTTGGTCTATTTTGGCATTCCAGTGACAGAATTAATATTTTATTTGCTTGGTTTTGTTTTAATTGCTCTAATTTTATTTATATATAAATGTAATGTTAAAAACAATTCCTTAATATAGGTCTGTTGATTACACAATCTATGTCAATAAAAGATAAATCACACGAATTTATCTTTATTTCTCAAGTGATCTAGCTGAAGACAATAGCAATGTTATGTATTGCTCAAGCTGAAGGACAAGTTAGAGAAGAAAAACTGCTTGTTATTAGTGACCATTCAATTGGCATCTGTTTTCATAAATCATATCTGCCTTTGTGCAACCGTGCAATTTTTTCTCTTTTGGGTAGCTCTTTGCTCCTTTTTGTAATCTAAAATATCTGTTGTTATAATTCGCATTAAAGATTTTCTCAGGTGGATAACAGAAACTCTCTCATCTGGTAAAACTTCTCTCTTCTACCATGCTAAAAAACTCCTCTGAAAAGTCAGAACGAATTTTTTGTCCCCTGGATCTTACAATGTCTGTCTCTGCTTTATTGTCAGCAAATGCTACCCTTTCAGATTCTCAGCAGACTCACAATTTACCCCTCCCTTTGTCTCCACTTCGCATTGCACGCCAGATAAGTCACGGATGTGTGGTCTATGTCAAGTGGACCACAGCCATCGAGTGCATATGTGCTCTCAGATTGGAAAAGAATAGTCAAATCTTACCCCACAGTGTCTCATTGGTCTTGCACATAGCACTTCCAAAAGCCAAATTAACATCACAGTGCTATTTGAGCCTTTACCTTAATTAAAGTGCACCCTCAGCAAGTTTTATGACAACACCTAACTGTGTTGTGCAGTTGAGATGCTGGAGGGGAGGGATGCCATCCAGAGGGACCTTGACAGGCTTGAGAGGTGGGCCTGTGCAATCCTCGTGAAGTTGAACAAGGCCAAGTGCATGGTCCTGCACATGGGACAGGGCAATCCCAAGCAAAATTACAGGCTGGGCAATGAGTGGATTGAGAGCAGCCCTGCAGAGGAGGACTTGGGGGTGTTGGTTGACAAGAAGCTCAACATGAGCTAGCAATGTGCACTTGCAGCCCAGAAAGCCAACCATATCCTGTCTGCATCAAGAGAAGTGTGACCAGCAGATCAAGGAAGGTGATCCTCCTCCTCTACACTCTTCTGAGACCCCACCTGGAGTGCCATGTCCAGCTCTGGGGCCCCCAGCATAAGAAGGACATGGATCTGCTTGAGTGGGTCCAGAGGAGGCCATGAAGATGGTCAGGGGACTGGAGAACCTCCCTTATGAGAACAGGCTGAGAGAGTTAAGGTTGTTTAGCCTGGAGAAGAGAAGGCTCCGGGAAGACCTTATAGTGGCCTTCCAGTATCAAAAGGGGGACTACAAGAAAGCTGGAGAGGGACTTTTTACAAGGGCATATAGTGATAGGACAAAGGGTAATGTCTTTAAACTGAAAGAGGGTAGATTTAGATTAGCTATAAGAAAGAAATTCTTCACTGTGAGGGTGGTGAGATAATGGAACTTCCAGAGAAGCTGTGGATGTCCCCTCCCTGAAAGTGTTCAAGGACAGGTTGGACAGGGCATTGAGCAACCTGGTCTAGTGGAAGGTGTCCCTGCCCATGGCAAGGGAGTTGGAACTAGATGATCTTTAAGGTTGCTTCTAACACAAACCATTCTATGATTCTATGAATTGCATAAAAAAAATACCTCTTTAGATGGTAGTTGTCTTTCTTTGTTCTCAGGGAAATACACTTCCTGAAAGAGTTCTGAACTTCCTTTTGGTGGTTGAAATGTTTTTTGATCTTCCTCAGACTAGGCTGTGACCAAACCTTTATGACTGGTGATGCTGCGGTGGCAGATATTTAACCTTATTTTCTGGTGAAACATCTAAACGATATGCTGCACAGTTTAACTGGAATATTATAACTAAACGACAAAGACCGAGGGAAAACAGGAAGCATGCTTCTTATTTCTAGCATAAGCAGCCAAAAGGTTTTTGTTTCAGACAGCAGATGATAGCAACTGACATGTATGTTACGCCTTTTACTAGGACCCTATAAACAATCTAACGCTATATATAATTCTGTAGTGTGAACATTAATTCTTTACATCTTACCAAGTTGAATGTGTCATGTCCTATATCTTCAGAAAAGGAAGATAAAAGTGAAGATAAACATCAGTCAATAACGTAACAATAGAAAAGAGTAAACAACTAGCTCTACACAATATTCTGTCAAGGAAATGCATAGTAATTGTCATTTTTCAATAGATAACATAGCATGATATCTGATCTCTAGAAGAAAACATCACTAAATACCATGAGAAAAATGAGTTTGTATAGATGACAACAATTTTCAGAATGGACATTTTTTTCCTAGGTTTCTTCAGCGATATCCCCTGACGTATTTCCTTATGTTATCAAAATCAGAAAAATATTTTAGGTCAATTCTTTCCATTATAATTAGAAGCTCCCAACCACCCATAATAAAACTGAAGAAAATTATATTTATTTGAATTCTATATTAGCTAGCAGCTGACCAATTCCTTGTCAAACTTTTAATAATATTTTCTTTATGGCATGGGAGAAATTTAATTATCTTTTGTGGCTTTTTTTGACAGGACCTTGTGGTGTCTTTCATTATATAGACAAAACTTTTCAGTGAATGTTGGCTCTACTAAAAAGTCCTTCACTTTTCCTTTTTCTTTTATTCCCCTCATTTGACCCCAACATTTGAAACATATAAAACTATCTGATTTTTTTTTTTTTTTTTCCCTTAAGATTACACCCTACTTTTCAGGAATATGAACCTGTAGGGTTTTGTGTGGTTTTTATTTTTTTCATAAAGTACCTGGGATGGAATATACTGCAAATATGTGAAATACTTTGAAATTGCATAAAAACTAAGCTGTTAGCAAGAAAAGAAACAAAATCAGGCCCTTTTCAGAACAGAAAATCACTTTTGTTCCTTCATAACATTAAATGGATATCTAGTATTGCTTTAAACTATTCATGAGTTTTAACTAAATGGTTGCCATCAATTCATCTGTTAAATGATTATGTCAACCCTTTGTATATCCAATACTACAGTGTAATAAAATAATTACTCTATCTTCATAACCAAGGGTTAGTCTTAGAGAACAATTTAAAAACAAAGTACCAAAAGCCCAGGATGACGGATTATAACCTCAAAAGCCCAGGGTTGTGAGTCGTCCCCGAATCACTAGTCACCATGTGTGTAATTTGCTGACCACAGCTGCCAGAATCTGTTGGCAAAGAGAGCAAGAACCGTGCTTGAAAGCTGTTTTCAATTTGTTTCCTAACACAGGCTTCAACATGTTTAACTTGCCAATGCAAATCATGTTTGGTGCACTACTGTGAAAACATGTTTCGCATCTTAATGATCGTATATGCTCTCTGTACTGCCATTTCAACCTCTTTTACAAGTAAGACTTAGGGATTTCCTACTCCATGTATCAAGCCAGGAGACCTGAGTGCAGACATGAACCCTCACGTCTGCCTTCAGCTTTCGGGTATTATCTAACGGGAGGAGAAAGAAGGCTCAGTTCAAGAGGGCATTATAGCACTACTGCTGCAGGTCTGAAGAGCTGAGTGCAACACAGCAGCGTGGTCATGTAAGTTTGTCCTGACAATGAGTATTTGTCAGAGCTCCCAGGAAAGGTGGAGCATGGCTGGTGACTGATAAAGGAATGTAAGAGGAGCTAGGAGTGTTTGTTAATAAAGGCCCCATTTCAGATGTAAGCAGGTATTAAAGCATATATGGAATGAATCATTTCCCCGCTGGTCTTTACTGTAACACAAGACAGCTACTTGCAAAATACAGGCAGCAAAAACACTCCCTGAGTAAACTCTTACAGCACTGCACACTGAAAGGCCTCTGTCCCTCTTGCTGCCATGCAGCTGGCAAAAGACACCCTCTTTTATCAACCAGCAAAAACTACAAAGAACAAAGGGAAGTATTACAAGCATTTTTTTGCTGTAGCTACCTCTTACCCTTTATATATGCCTGCTGAAAACTTTTCTATGCATTCCCTGGCCATTGTTTATATATAAATTAAATCTACATGCAAATTAGTATTTGTAAGATATTTTTCATTATTTTTAAAAATGAAAATTTTCTTTTTTAAAATCATAAATACATTCAAGGACTTGAATCGTTTATTAAAAAACCCTTTAAATTAAATAATATAAATAAAGTTTCCCCCATTTTTGTTATGTTTGAACAGAAATACTATTTCCTGAAAAACTCTTATAGTTCCACTAATTTTTTTCTAACTAGTTTAGTGGAGAATTTATCTTCTCATGCTCTGTGCAGTAGTGCAGTTTTCTATGAGTTTTGCAAGAAAATGTGTGGTCTTCCTTATTCTCATGCCTGGAATAACATTTAAAGTAGTCATATTCCTGAATGTTTTCTCTCTTCTTCTGTGCTTTAATATACTCAGTCCTCATGGACTGAGCATAACTCTCAGTGTTTTCATCTGACAGAATGTGACTGAAGGAAGCAGGATGAATGACAGATAACCAAAATGTGGAACAGCTGCTACTGATGTCATTTTTTGCTATAGCTGATGGGTTTTAATGCTTTATAATCACAGTATCACTTTTCAAAATAAACTTTCTCACTATGTATGTTCAATGAAATCTTAAAAAAAACCCCCAAACCTATAGAATCACGATTAAAAGAGGCTCTTCCAATACTTATCATCAGGATCTGATCCTGGATTTATGGCATGAAGGTACAGACTTTTTAGCCACTAGAACTACAGTAAGCATTATTTATTTCTCTTCAACGGTTGTTAGATGAGGGTTGGCATGGGGAGAAGGGGCCAATCTACTTGATAGAGAGAGAGCAATAGCATATTTCAAATAAGAAACATTCAGGTCTATCAGAAGACATAAGTTAGGTGTGTGTCCCACGGTTACAGTAAGACAGGCAAACCCACAGTCTTCAATGACCCTTTTGAAATGCAGAACAGCCACAGGGGGAAGAGTTCAGATCACAGGAGATGAAGCAGATAAAGAAGAAGATTAACTTTTTGTGGTTTATGATTGTTACCATCATTGAGTGCCTACTTAGGCACTTCCTTTAAACAAAA
Source organism: Strix aluco (assembly GCF_031877795.1). Taxonomy (NCBI): domain Eukaryota; kingdom Metazoa; phylum Chordata; class Aves; order Strigiformes; family Strigidae; genus Strix; species Strix aluco. Next base: position 28,397,410 of record NC_133932.1, on the reverse strand, counting down.
ATTGTAAAAAAAGTCATTGTGTTACTAGCATAAGGGAGAAAAAGAGCCTTGGACGCGTGGTATATTTTCACCTAAGAGCACTTGTCACTATGCAAAAAGCATATTTTGATATGTAATGGGGAAAGCATATGGATATATATTATCTTTGTCTTTTCAGTAAACAATTTTTAAATAGTATGCTGAAGTAAGATGCCTTGACAGCTCGTCTTCAATAGAAATAGAAACTTCTGCACTGCAGGTAGCAAACTATCAATTACCATACTGAACAAAACTAAGATCAGAAAAGGTAATAATTTAATATATTTACAATTAATTTTAATGAAAGATATTAAATTACAAACCCAGGAAGAATGCTATTCCTTTCTTCTGACACTTTATAAGAAAATAATTATCATGTTCTATGCACTGTTGCTTTACTAGTTTCGTAGTAAAGTTCAGCAAAACTATTCAAGGAGAGAAAAATTACTCTAACATTTACATAAGACATGATGTAAAACAACAAAACCAGAAATCTTTATCTAGTCACCTTTTTTTTCAAAAGCTGTGTACTACACACTACTGAAGAAAAATACAGAGGTATAATATTAAGAAGAGAAGCAAAGTTGCAATTAGCAGGAAACTTTGCCTGATGAGATGAATGTATTCATCTGTTATGAGTTATGACTGTTTTCCTCAGCTGAGGCTCTGACCTCTGAAACTTTGGACTGCTGGGTGATTTGTCATAGAGATATCTGTAGCAGCATATTTCATCACACTTTCCTTATTTTTCCACTTACATCTTCCTAAACACAATCATTAAGGATAATAAATAACTGTTTCACATATTCCAGGAAGATATTTTCATTACAATATATGATTTTATTGCTATCTCTCTGCCAGATCAGTGACAGGATGTTTCCCATCACCCTAATTGATTAGTTAGTGTGGAAAGCTATAACCTAAAAAATTTTAAAAAATATGATTCTTTTATTGTTTGCTGTATAGAGCCCTTTATGAAGTTTAGTGTTATTAATGTGTTTTAAGAAAGAAACTTAGGAAAATTCTGCTTTAATGCCTATGGCACTACATACATGATCTTACCAAATTTAGAAATGCAACCATGCTCATGGCTTTGTGATGGTCCTTTTCTGTGTGAAAGTTTCAGAAGGAGAAAAATGTCTGGGGATATGAAAGCACTTGGGGCCTTTGTGGGGCTTGTTTTGATATTTTTGTAGGTTGCCTTGTGAGGCAG